>NW_025321897.1:0-8464 GCF_019176455.1 Solea senegalensis | reverse complement strand
ATTTTTCTACTGTCCCATAACATAAACCTCACAAATAAATTTAAAATCTTATAAGATATACTTCTGTACCCTCAGTGTTTGATTTTGCAAAGATTTCACTGTTTGGATGTGTTTTTCTATTTGTGTCTGTTTTTGTGCACATTCAGCAGGGATACGGCTGTTTTCTGATTTTTCATTTTCTAATGTCCCATAACATAAACCTCACAATAAAGTTGAAATCTTATAAAATATAGTTATATATCCTCAGTGTTTAATTTTGCAATGATTTCACTGTTTATGTGTTTTTCTATTGTGTCTGTTTTTGTGCACATTCAGCAGGGATACGGCTGTTTCTCATTTTTTTCAATTTTCTACTGTCCCATAACATAAACCAAATAAAGTTAAAATCTTATAGATATAGTTATATACCCTCAGTGTTTGATTTTGCAATGATTTCACTGTTTGATGTGTTTTTCTATTTGTGTCTGTTTTTGTGCACATTCAGCAGGGATACGGCTGTTTTCTGATTTTTCATTTTCTAATGTCCCATAACAAAACCTCACAAAAAAAGTTAAAATCTATAAGATATAGTTATATTCCCTCAGTGTTTTTTGGGAGAGATAAGGATTTTTCTGATATTTTCATTTTCCTACTGTCCCATAACATAAACCTCACAAATAAAGTTAAAATCTTATAAGATATACTTCTGTACCCTCAGTGTTTGATTTTGCAATGATTTCACTGTTTGCATGTGTTTTTCTATCTGTGTCTGTTTTTGTGCACATTCAGCAGGGATACGGCTGTTTTCGGATATTTTTCTTGTCCCATAACATAAACCTCACAAATAAAGTTAAAATCTTATAAGATATACTTCTGTACCCTCAGTGTTTGATTTTGCAATGATTTCACTGTTTGCATGTGTTTTTCTATCTGTGTCTGTTTTTGTGCACATTCAGCAGGGATACGGCTGTTTTCTGATTTTTTTTCATTCTTCTTCTGTCCCATAACATAAACCTCACAAATAAAGTTAAAATCTTATAAGATATAGTTATATACCCTCAATGTTTGATTTTGCAATGATTTCACTGTTTTTAAATGTGTTTTTCTATTTTTCTCTGTTTTTGTGCGCATTCAGCAAGGATACGGCTGTTTTCAGATATTTTTCATATTCCTACTGTCCCATAACATAAACCTCACAAATGAAGTTAAAATCTTATAAAATATAGTTATATATCCTCAGTGTTTAATTTTGCAATGATTTCACTGTTTGCATGTGTTTTTCTATCTGTATCTGTATTTGTGCACATTCAGCTGAGATAAGGATTTTTCTGATATGTTTCATTTTTCCACTGTCCCATAACATAAACCTCACAAATAAAGTTAAATCTTATGAGATATAGTTATATACCTTCAGTGTTTGATTTTGCAATGATTTCACTGTTTGCATGTGTTTTTCTATCTGTGTCTGTTTTTGTGCACATTCAGCTGAGATAAGGATTTTTCGTATATTTTTCTACTGTCCCATAACATAAACCTCACAAATAAAGTTAAAATCTTGTAAGATATACTTCTCTACACTCAGTGTTTGATTTTGCAATGATGTCACTGTTTGGATGTGTTTTTCTATTTGTGTCTGTTTTTGTGCGCATTCAGCAGGGATAGGGCTGTTTTCTCATTTTTTTTCAATTTTCCACTGTCCCATAACAAAAAACCTCACAAATAAAGTTAAAATCTATAAGATATAGTTATATACCCTCAGTGTTTTGATTCAGCAGAGATAAGGATTTTTCTGATATTTTTCATTTTCCTACTGTCCCATAACATAAACCTCATAAATAAAGTTAACATCTTATAAGATATACTTCTGTACCCTCAGTGTTTGATTTTGCAATGATTTCACTGTTTGGATGTGTTTTTCTATTTGTGTCTGTTTTTGTGCACATTCAGCAGGGATACGGCTGTTTTCTGATTTTTTTCATTCTCCTAATGTCCCATAACATAAACCTCACAAATAAAGTTAAAATCTTATAAGATATAGTTATATACCCTCAGTGTTTGATTTTGCAAAGATTTATCTGTTCGGATGTGTTTTTCTATTTGTGTCTGTTTTTGTGCACATTCAGCTGAGATAAGGATTTTTCTGATTTTTTTTTCATTCTTCTACTGTCCCATAACATAAACCTCACAAATAAAGTTAAAATCTTATGAGATATAGTTATACACCTTCAGTGTTTGATTTTGCAATGATTTCACTGTTTGCATGTGTTTTTCTATTTGTGTCTGTTTTTGTGCACATTCAGCAGGGATACGGCTGTTTTCTGATTTTTTTTCATTCTTCTAATGTCCCATAAAAATAAACCTCACAAATAAAGTTAAAATCTTATGAGATATAGTTATATACCTTCAGTGTTTGATTTTGCAATGATTTCACTGTTTGCATGTGTTTTTCTATCTGTATCTGTTTTTGTGCACAATCAGCTGAGATAAGGATTTTTCTGATATTTTTAATTTTTCCACTGTCCCATAACATAAACCTCACAAATAAGTTAAAATCTTATAAGATATACTTCTGTACCCTCAGTGTTTGATTTAGCAAAGATTTCACTGTTTGGATGTGTTTTTCTATTTGTGTCTGTTTTTGTGCTCATTCAGCAGGGATACGGCTGTTTTCTCATTTTTTTTTCGATTTTCTACTGTCCCATAACATAAACCTCACAAATAAAGTTAAAATTTTATAAGATATAGTTATATACCCTCAGTGTTTGATTTTGCAAAGATTTCACTGTTCGGATGTGTTTTTCTATCTGTATCTGTTTTTGTGCACATTCAGCTGAGATAAGGATTTTTCTTATATTTTTCATTTTTCCACTGTCCCATAACATAAACCTCACAAATAAAGTTAAAATCTTATAAGATATACTTCTGTACACTCAGTGTTTGATTTTGCAATGATTTCACTGTTTGCATGTGTTTTTCTATCTGTGTCTGTTTTTGTGCACATTCAGCAGGGATACGGCTGTTTTCTGATTTTTTTTCATTCTTCTTCTGTCCCATAACATAAACCTCACAAATAAAGTTAAAATCTATAAGATATAGTTATATACCCTCAGTGTTTTGATTCAGGAGAGATAAGGATTTTTCTGATATTTTTCATTTTCCTACTGTCCCATAACATAAACCTCATAATAAAGTTAACATCTTATAAGATATACTTCTGTACCCTCAGTGTTTGATTTTGCAATGATTTCACTGTTTGCATGTGTTTTTCTATCTGTGTCTGTTTTTGTGCACAATCAGCTGAGATAAGGATTTTTCTGATATTTTTCATTTTTCCACTGTCCCATAACATAAACCTCACAAATACATTTAAAATCTTATAAGATATACTTCTGTACCCTCAGTGTTTGATTTTGCAAAGATTTCACTGTTTGGATGTGTTTTTCTATTTGTGTCTGTTTTTGTGCACATTCAGCAGGGATACGGCTGTTTTCTGATTTTTTTCATTCTCCTAATGTCCCATAACATAAACCTCACAAATAAAGTTAAAATCTTATAAGATATAGTTATATACCCTCAGTGTTTGATTTTGCAATGATTTCACTGTTTTTAAATGTGTTTTTCTATTTTTCTCTGTTTTTGTGCGCATTCATATCCCTATATGGCTGTTTTCTGATTTTTTTTTCATTTTTCTACTGTCCCATAACATCAACCTCACAAATAAAGTTAAAATCTTATAAGATATACTTCTGTACCCTCAATGTTTGATTTTGCAAAGATTTCACTGTTTGGATGTGTTTTTCTATTTGTGTCTGTTTTTGTGCACATTCAGCAGGGATACGGCTGTTTTCTGATTTTTTTTTCATTCTTCTAATGTCCCATAACATAAACCTCACAAATAAAGTTAAAATCTTATAAGATATAGTTATATACCCTCAGTCTTTGATTTTGCAAAGATTTCACTGTTCGGATGTGTATTTCTATTTGTGTCTGTTTTTGTGCACATTCAGCAGGGATACGGCTGTTTTCTAATTTTTTTCAATTTTCTACTGTCCCATAACATAAACCTCACAAATAAAGTTAAAATCTTATAAGATATACTTCTGTACCCTCAGTGTTTGATTTTGCAAAGATTTCACTGTTCGGATGTGTTTTTCTATTTGTGTCTGTTTTTGTGCGCATTCAGCAGGGATACGGCTGTTTTCTGATTTTTTTTCAATTTTCTACTGTCCCATAACATAAACCTCACAAATAAAGTTAAAATCTATAAGATATAGTTATATACCCTCAGTGTTTTGATTCAGGAGAGATAAGGATTTTTCTGATATTTTTCATTTTCCTACTGTCCCATAACATAAACCTCATAAATAAAGTTAACATCTTATAAGATATACTTCTGTACCCTCAGTGTTTGATTTTGCAATGATTTCACTGTTTGCATGTGTTTTTCTATCTGTATCTGTTTTTGTGCACATTCAGCTGAGATGAGGATTTTTCTGATATCTTTCATTTTTCCACTGTCCCATAACATAAACCTCACAAATAAAGTTGAAATCTTATAAGATATAATTCTGTACCCTCAGTGTTTATTTTGCAAAGATTTCACTGTTTGGATGTGTTTTTCTATTTGTGTCTGTTTTTGTGCACATTCAGCAGGGATACGGCTGTTTTCTGATTTTTTTTCATTCTTCTAATGTCCCATAACATAAACCTCACAAATGAAGTTAAAATCTTATAAGATATAGTTATATACCCTCAGTGTTTGATTTTGCAAAGATTTCACTGTTCGGATGTGTTTTTCTATCTGTATCTGTTTTTGTGCACATTCAGCTGAGATAAGGATTTTTCTGATATTTTTCATTTTTCCACTGTCCCATAACATCAACATCACAAATAAAGTTGAAATCTTATAAGATATACTTCTGTCCCCTCAGTGTTTGATTTTGCAAAGATTTCACTGTTCGGATGTGTTTTTCTATTTGTGTCTGTTTTTGTGCACATTCAGCAGGGATACGGCTGTTTTCTGATTTTTTTCGATTTTCTACTGTCCCATAACATAAACCTCACAAATAAAGTTAAAATCTTATGAGATATAGTTATATACCTTCAGTGTTTGATTTTGCAATGATTTCACTGTTTGCATGTGTTTTTCTATCTGTGTCTGTTTTTGTGCACATTCAGCTGAGATAAGGATTTTTCGGATATTTTTCTACTGTCCCATAACATAAACCTCACAAATAAAGTTAAAATCTTATAAGATATACTTCTGTACACTCAGTGTTTGATTTTGCAATGATTTCACTGTTTGGATGTGTTTTTCTATTTGTGTCTGTTTTTGTGCACATTCAGCAGGGATAGGGCTGTTTTCTCATTTTTTTCAATTTTCTACTGTCCCATAACAAAAAACCTCACAAATAAAGTTAAAATCTATAAGATATAGTTATATTCCCTCAGTGTTTTGATTCAGGAGAGATAAGGATTTTTCTGATATTTTTCATTTTCCTACTGTCCCATAACATAAACCTCATAAATAAAGTTAACATCTTATAAGATATACTTCTGTACCCTCAGTGTTTGATTTTGCAATGATTTCACTGTTTGCATGTGTTTTTCTATCTGTGTCTGTTTTTGTGCACAATCAGCTGAGATAAGGATTTTTCTGATATTTTTCATTTTTCCACTGTCCCATAACATAAACCTCACAAATACATTTAAAATCTTATAAGATATACTTCTGTACCCTCAGTGTTTGATTTTGCAAAGATTTCACTGTTTGGATGTGTTTTTCTATTTGTGTCTGTTTTTGTGCACATTCAGCAGGGATACGGCTGTTTTCTGATTTTTTTCATTCTCCTAATGTCCCATAACATAAACCTCACAAATAAAGTTAAAATCTTATAAGATATAGTTATATACCCTCAGTGTTTGATTTTGCAATGATTTCACTGTTTTTAAATGTGTTTTTCTATTTTTCTCTGTTTTTGTGCGCATTCATATCCCTATATGGCTGTTTTCTGATTTTTTTTTCATTTTTCTACTGTCCCATAACATAAACCTCACAAATAAAGTTAAAATCTTATAAGATATACTTCTGTACCCTCAATGTTTGATTTTGCAAAGATTTCACTGTTTGGATGTGTTTTTCTATTTGTGTCTGTTTTTGTGCACATTCAGCAGGGATACGGCTGTTTTCTGATTTTTTTTCATTCTTCTAATGTCCCATAACATAAACCTCACAAATAAAGTTAAAATCTTATAAGATATAGTTATATACCCTCAGTCTTTGATTATGCAAAGATTTCACTGTTCGGATGTGTATTTCTATTTGTGTCTGTTTTTGTGCACATTCAGCAGAGATAAGGATTTTTCTGATATTTTTCATTTTCCTACTGTCCCATAACATAAACCTCATAAATAAAGTTAACATCTTATAAGATATACTTCTGTACCCTCAGTGTTTAATTGTGCAATGATTTCACTGTTTGCATGTGTTTTTCTATCTGTGTCTGTATTTGTGCACATTCAGCAGGGATACGGCTGTTTTCGGATATTTTTCTACTGTCCCATAACATAAACCTCACAAATAAAGTTAAAATCTTATAAGATATACTCCTGTACCCTCAGTGTTTGATTTTGCAATGATTTCACTGTTTGCATGTGTTTTTCTATCTGTGTCTGTTTTTGTGCACATTCAGCTGAGATAAGGATTTTTCGGATATTTTTCTACTGTCCCATAACATAAACCTCACAAATAAAGTTAAAATTTTATAAGATATAGTTATATACCCTCAGTGTTTGATTTTGCAAAGATTTCACTGTTGGGATGTGTTTTTCTATCTGTATCTGTATTTGTGCACATTCAGCTGAGATAAGGATTTTCCTGTTTTTTTTTTCATTCTTCTACTGTCCCATAACATAAACCTCGCAAATAAGTTAAAATCTTATAAGATATAGTTATATACCCTCAGTGTTTGATTTTGCAAAGATTTCACTGTTCGGATGTGTTTTTCTATTTGTGTCTGTTTTTGTGCGCATTCAGCAAGGATACGGCTGTTTTCAGATATTTTTCATATTCCTACTGTCCCATAACATAAACCTCACAAATGAAGTTAAAATCTTATAAAATATAGTTATATATCCTCAGTGTTTAATTTTGCAATGATTTCACTGTTTGCATGTGTTTTTCTATCTGTATCTGTATTTGTGCACATTCAGCTGAGATAAGGATTTTTCTGATATGTTTAATTTTTCCACTGTCCCATAACATAAACCTCACAAATAAAGTTAAATCTTATGAGATATAGTTATATACCTTCAGTGTTTGATTTTGCAAAGATTTCACTGTTTGGATGTGTTTTTCTATCTGTGTCTGTTTTTGTGCACATTCAGCTGAGATAAGGATTTTTCTGATATCTTTCATTTTTCCACTGTCCCATAACATAAACCTCAAAAATAAAGTTAAAATCTTATGAGATATAGTTATATACCTTCAGTGTTTGATTTTGCAATGATTTCACTGTTTGCATGTGTTTTTCTATCTGTGTCTGTTTTTGTGCACATTCAGCTGAGATAAGGATTTTTCGGATATTTTTCTACTGTCCCATAACATAAACCTCACAAATAAAGTTAAAATCTTATAAGATATACTTCTGTACCTTCAGTGTTTGATTTTGCAATGATTTCACTGTTTGCATGTGTTTTTCTATCTGTGTGTGTTTTTGTGGACATTCATGGCGGGAATCTTTGTTTGTTTTCTGATTTTTTTCATTCTTCAATGGCCTAACATAAACCTCACAATAAAGTTAAAATCTTATGAGATATAGTTATATACCTTCAGTGTTTGATTTTGCAATGATTTCACTGTTCGGATGTGTTTTTCTATTTGTGTCTGTTTTTGTGCACATTCAGCTGAGATAAGGATTTTTCGGATATTTTTCTACTGTCCCATAACATAAACCTCACAAATAAAGTTAAAATCTTATAAGATATACTTCTGTACACTCAGTGTTTGATTTTGCAATGATTTCACTGTTTGGATGTGTTTTTCTATTTGTGTCTGTTTTTGTGCGCATTCAGCAGGGATAGGGCTGTTTTCTCATTTTTTTTCAATTTTCCACTGTCCCATATCAAAAAACCTCACAAATAAAGTTAAAATCTATAAGATATAGTTATATTCCCTCAGTGTTTTGATTCAGGAGAGATAAGGATTTTTCTGATATTTTTCATTTTCCTACTGTCCCATAACATAAACCTCACAAATACATTTAAAATCTTATAAGATATACTTCTGTACCCTCAGTGTTTGATTTTGCAAAGATTTCACTGTTTGGATGTGTTTTTCTATTTGTGTCTGTTTTTGTGCACATTCAGCAGGGATACGGCTGTTTTCTGATTTTTTTTTCATTCTTCTAATGTCCCATAACATAAACCTCACAAATGAAGTTAAAATCTTATAAGATATAGTTATATACCCTCAGTGTTTGATTTT
>NW_025321896.1:0-10807 GCF_019176455.1 Solea senegalensis | reverse complement strand
CAGGTATTCAGCTGAGATGAAGCTGTTTTGTGATTTTGTTCATTTTCTACTGTCTCAAAATATAAACCACAACAATAAAGTCAAAATCTCATAAGGAAAACTTCTGTTCCCTCAGTGTTTGATTTAGCTATGATTTCACTGTTTGGATGTGTTTTTCTATGAATGTCTTTTTGTGTGGGTATTCAGCTGAGTTAAAGCTGTTTTCTGATTTTGTTCATTTTTCTACTGTCCCAAAATTTAAACCACACAAATATGTCAACATCTCAAAAGATATATTTTTGTACACTCAGTGTTTGAATTTGCTATGATTTCACTGTTTGGATGTGTTTTTCTATTTGTGTTTGTTTTTGTGCTCATTAAGCTGAGATAAAGCTGTTTTCTCATTTTTTTCATTTTTCTACTGTGCCAAAATATAAACCACACAAATAAAGTCAACATCTCATAAGATAAACTTCTGTACCCTCAGTGATTGATTTTGCTATGATTTCAGTGTTTGGATGTGTTTTTCTATATGTGTCTTTGTGTGGGTATTCAGCTGAGATAAAGCTGTTTTCTGATTTTTCATTTTTCTACTGTGCAAAATATAAACCACACAAATAAAGTCAACTTCTCATAAGATAAACTTCTGTACCCTCAGTGACTGATTTTGCTATGATTTCACTGTTTGGATGTGTTTTTCTATATGTGTCTTTTTGTGTGGCTATTCAGCTGAGATAAAGCTGTTTTCTGATTTTTGAAATGTTTCTACTGTCTCAAAATATAAACCGCACAAATAAAGTTACCATCTCACAAGATAAACTGCTGTACCCTCAGTGTTTAATTTGACTATGATTTCACTTTTTGGATGTGTTTACTATTAGTGTTTGTTTTTGTGCGCATTAAGCTTAGAGAAAGCTGTTTTCTGATTTTGTTCATTTTTCTACTGTCCCAAAATATAAACCACACAAATAAAGTCAACATCTCATAAGATAAACTTCTGTCCCCTTAGTGTTTGATTTTACTATGATTTAACTGTTTGGATGTGTTTACTATTAGTGTTTGTTTTTGTGCGCATTAAGCTGAGAGAAAGCTGTTTTCTCATTTTTTTCATTTTTCTACTGTGCCAAAATATAAACCACACAAAATAGAGTCAACTTCTCAAAAGATATATTCTTGTACCCTCAGTGTTTGATTTTGCTATGATTTCACTGTTTGGATGTGTTTTTCTATGAATGTCTTTTTGTGTGGGTATTCAGCTGAGATGAAGCTGTTTTGTGTTTTTGTTCATTTTCTACTGTCTCAAAATATAAACCACTACAATAAAGTCAAAATCTCATAGAAAAACTTCTGTACCCTCAGTGTTTGATTTAGCTATGATTTCACTGTTTGGATGTGTTTTTCTATGAATGTCTTTTTGTGTGGGTATTCAGCTGAGTTAAAGCTGTTTTCTGATTTTGTTCATTTTTCTACTGTGCCAAAATATAAACAACACAAAAAAAGTCAACATCTCATAAGATATTCTTCTGTACCCACATTGTTTTTTTTTGCTATGATTTAAATTTTTGGATGTGTTTTCTATTAGAGTTTGTTTGTGTGGGTATTCAGCTGAGATAAAGCTGTTTTCTGATTTTGTTCATTTTTCTACCGTCCCAAAATATAAACCACACAAATAAAGTCAACATCTCATAAGATAAACCTCTGTCCCCTTAGTGTTTGATTATACTATGATTTAACTGTTTGGATGTGTTTACTATTAGTGTTTGTTTTTGTGCGCATTAAGCTGAGAGAAAGCTGTTTTCTCATTTTTTTCATTTTTCTACTGTGCCAAAATATAAACCACACAAAATAGAGTCAACTTCTCAAAAGATATATTCTTGTACCCTCAGTGTTTGATTTTGCTATGATTTCACTGTTTGGATGTGTTTACTATTAGTGTTTGTTTTTGTGCGCATTAAGCTGAGAGAAAGCTGTTTTCTGATTTTGTTCATTTTTCTACTGTGCCAAAATTTAAACCACACAAATATGTCAACATCAGAAAAGATATATTTTTGTACACTCAGTGTTTGAATTTGCTATGATTTCACTGTTTGGATGTGTTTTTCTATTTGTGTTTGTTTTTGTGCGCATTAAGCTGAGATAAAGCTGTTTTCTCATTTTTTTCATTTTTCTACTGTGCCAAAATATAAACCACACAAATAAAGTCAACATCTCATAAGATAAACTTCTGTACCCTCAGTGTTTGATTTTGCTATGATTTCACTGTTTGGATGTGTTTTTCTATATGTGTCTTTTCGTGTGGGTATTCAGCTGAGATAAAGCTGTTTTCTGATTTTTTAAATGTTTCTACTGTCTCAAAATATAAACCGCACAAATAAAGTTACCATCTCACAAGATAAACTGCTGTACCCTCAGTGTTTAATTTTACTATGATTTAACTGTTTGGATGTGTTTACTATTAGTGTTTGTTTTTGGGCGCATTAAGCTGAGAGAAAGCTGTTTTCTCATTTTTTTCATTTTTCTACTGTGCCAAAATATAAACCACACAAAATAGAGTCAACTTCTCAAAAGATATATTCTTGTACCCTCAGTGTTTGATTTTGCTATGATTTCACTGTTTGGATGTGTTTTTCTATGAATGTCTTTTTGTGTGGGTATTCAGCTGAGATGAAGCTGTTTTGTGATTTTGTTCATTTTCTACTGTCTCAAAATATAAACCACAACAATAAAGTCAAAATCTCATAAGAAAAACTTCTGTACCCTCAGTGTTTGATTTAGCTATGATTTCACTTTTTGGATGTGTTTTTCTATGAATGTCTTTTAGTGTGGGTATTCAGCTGAGTTAAAGCTGTTTTCTGATTTTGTTCATTTTTCTACTGTCCCAAAATATAAACAACACAAATAAATTCAACATCTCATAAGATATTCTTCTGTACCCACAGTGTTTTATTTTGCTATGATTTAACTTTTTGGATGTGTTTTCTATTAGAGTTTGTTTGTGTGGGTATTCAGCTGAGATAAAGCTGTTTTCTGATTTTGTTCATTTTTCTACCGTCCAAAAATATAAACCACACAAATAAAGTCAACATCTCATAAGATAAACCTCTGTCCCCTTAGTGTTTGATTTTACTATGATTTAACTGTTTTGATGTGTTTACTATTAGTGTTTGTTTTTGTGCGCATTAAGCTGAGATAAAGCTGTTTTCTCATTTTTTTTCATTTTTCTACCTTGCCAAAATATAAACCACACAAAATAGAGTCAACTTCTCAAAAGATATATTCTTGTAGCAAAATCAAAGTGTTTGATTTTGCTATGATTTCACTGTTTGGATGTGTTTTTCTATGAATGTCTTTTTGTGTGGGTATTCAGCTGAGATGAAGCTGTTTTGTGATTTTGTTCATTTTCTACTGTCTCAAAATATAAACCACAACAATAAAGTCAACATTCATAAGATATACTTCTGTACCCTCAGTGTTTGATTTAGCCTTGATTTCACTGTTTGGATGTGTTTTTCTATGAATGTCTGTTACGTGTGCATGTTTTTTGCTGCTCTTTTGTGTCCTGCGCCAGGTGCCACCCTCCCCACCTGACTGGTCAGGCACACCTGCGGCACCTTGGCAATCAGGTGGATCGCCTCAAAGCTGCAGGGATGGAGGCAGACGGGGCCAGTGGGCCAAACCGCCAATCCGCGAGAAGCTGTTGGTCGTGAACGAGAGCTGTGTGCTGCGCTATCTTCGACTTGTTCTAATTCCCTCATAGTGTTAACCCTTGTTTTTTTTTCTTTCTTGGCTTCGCTTCCATCAGGAAGTAGTTTTGTGTTGACGTCGATTTACTTACGCAGAAATAAATAGTCTAAGTTTACAAATATCTCTGTTTCTTTTCTTCTTCGAAACGCCCGGTTTTATATTAAATTGTTGCCCGCCCCATTTCCCCTGGATGCCACAAGTGGGGACGTAACAATTTTGGGGGCTCGTCCGGGATCTAATTTCGTTTTGGAGAAATTAGTAAAGATGTTTGTAGTTTTTTTTTAGACTATTTTGTTTTGAAAGCGGTAAGTCACTTCCGGTGGTTCGCAGTCAGTATTAACGACGGTGTATGCACAGTCTAGCCTTCCCTACAACAACTCCCTCAGTTAGGTAGAAGTGTCTAGCTGGGTTGCACGGCACCCTTCCATCGGACACTTGTTTATTGTTTTGCCTTTTTTATTTTCGGAGCAAATCCTGGGCGGGGATCAAGTTCCCCGAAGGGGGTAGGCGTTTCGGGGCTCCGGCCGCCGATGTTTCTGCCTTTCAAGTCGCCTCGAGCCCGGCACGCTCCAGAAGACAGACAGGTTAGTTCTTGGTAGGTAGGATCTGGGGGATGTTTGTTTGTCTGCGTTTGTTGGTTTGTGTGTGTGTAGCATCCGGCGTGAGTGGTTCTGACTGTTGCCACGGAGTGAGTAGTACACGCTAATTTGCTAGTAGCTTACCATAGCGGCTAGCCGCTACTACCGGTGTAATGGCGAGTGGGTCGGCGTTTAGTGTGGAGGAGTTTGTGGCGAAGCCTACGCTGAGTCAACTAGACATCTGTAGGAAGGCTGATTTATTTGCGATTGCTGACCGCTATGACATTAAGGTTACAACTTCTCTCCTTAAGAAGGAGTTGAAAGCTGCCGTGATTGACGGATTAGTGGAAGGGGGTGTGTGTGGTTTACCGGCGACTGTGCCCGAGTCCGCAGGGGAGGTGTGCTCCGAGGCTCGGGGGGCGGAAGCGACTCAGCGGCAGCGAGACATTTTAAACATTACCCCCGGTGTAAAACATGGTAGCATGGACGAGAAACAGTTTACGTTGCCGCGTTTTGAACCGTTGTCCGTGGAAACGACCCCTGGATCGAGAATAGATGCGCGGATAAAGCTGCGTTTAGCTCGTCTCCAGCTGGAGAATGAGGAACGGGAACGGGAACGGGAGCGTGAGTTTCATCTCAAGTTGAAGCGGATGGAATTGGACGCAGAGACCGCGGTCAAAATGCGAGAGCTGGAATTACAGTCTAGCTCAGTTTCGTCTGATGCGCGGTCGTCTTCGTCATCTACAACATTTGACGTGAGTAAAAACGTTTCTTTGGTCCCCGTCTTCCGGGAGTCCGAAGTTGAATGTTATCTCGGTGCTTTTGAGCGCATTGCTGCTGCCCTGCACTGGCCGAAGGATGTGTGGCCGATACTTTTACAATGCAAACTCACGGGTAAAGCTCAGGAAGCTTGCGCTTCTCTTTCTGTGGAGGACGGCCTCTCTTATGAAAAAGTAAAGAGCGCGATACTGCAGGTATATGAGCTGGTGCCTGAGGCATATAGACAGCGTTTCCGCGGTCTGAGAAAAACAGCAAGCCAGACGTACGCTGACTTTGCCAGAGAGAAGGGGATGCTGTTTGACAGGTGGTGCTCATCTTGTAAGGCAGATAACTTCAATTCAATACGTGAGTTAATGTTGTTGGAGGAATTTAAAAACCAAGTGCCGGAGCGAACTGTTGTGTATTTAAATGAGCAGAAGGTAACTACTTTGCAGCAAGCTGCGATTCTTGCTGATGAGTTTGCTCTTACCCACAGAAGCCCCTTTATCAGGCGTGATTCCCCTACTCAACCTGAAACTGCTTTTAGGTCCAGTGACACGCGTGTTCCACGTTTCAGTACATCACTCTCTGCACCCAAGGCAGATAAGCAATGTTTTTTCTGTCATAAAGCTGACCATCTAATTGCGGACTGCAATGCGTGGAAACGTAAGCAGCAGGCGGCAATTTCAAAGCCCAAGGGTGTGGGGCTGGTAAAAACAGTAACCGGTTGTTCACCGTCGCCCAGTCAAACAGTACCTGATGAGTGTTTTAAACCTTTCATTTTCCCTGCATTTGTCTCGCTCACAGGAAAGGTGGATGATCAGCGTCCTGTCACAGTTTTGCGAGACACTGGTGGCTCCCAGTCATTCATTCTTTCCTCTGTACTGCCCTTGAGTACGGAGTCTGCCTGTGACACGAGCGCAATTGTACGAGGTATCGGGATGAGGTTTGTACCTGCTCCTCTTCACCGCATCCATGTCCAGTCCAACCTTAAAACTGGTTTCTTCCGGGTAGCTGTCCGTTCTTCATTCCCCATCGATGGTGTTGGCTTTATTATGGGTAACGACATAGCTGGGGGTAAAGTATATCCATCACCCGAAGTCGTTGACAACCCAGTGGCAGAATCTAGACATGATGATCTGGTCCAGTGTCACCCTGACATATTTTCAGTTAGCGTGCTAACTAGGGGGCAGGCCAGAAAACAAGCTCAGGATATCGATCTGTCTGACTCTGTTTTTGCTTCTGCTGTATCTGAGGACAGGCTGCCACCTACAAGAGAAACGGGGAACTGGGCTGGAGACCTAGAAAAGTGTGAAGGTGGGACAGAGCCCGTCGCTGTTCATGCGCTGCCACTGACCCGTGAGGCACTCATCAGCTCCCAGTCAGGTGACCCATCTATGAGAAAATGTTTTGCAGCAGTTGAGGACCACGATAAATGTACTGAAGGTCAGTCATTTTTCCTAGATAACGGGGTGTTGATGCGGAGATGGATTTCACCATTAGGTAAAACCAATGCAGTTAGTGACTGTGGTTCAGTGTGTCAAATAGTGGTTCCAGTTGCATATCGGCAGCATGTGCTGGAGTTAGCTCATGATCATCCCTGGTCTGGTCACCTTGGTGTCACTAAAACCCATGACCGTATTCTGAAGCATTTCTTCTGGCCAGGAATGAAGAAGGAAGTGACACGCTTCTGCAAAACATGTAGTACCTGCCAAGTGGTGGGGAAACCAAACCAGGTTGTTCCTCCAGCCCCGTTACATCCTATTCCTGCTGTTGGTGAACCCTTTGAACGTGTACTGGTCGATTGTGTTGGTCCGTTGCCGAGGACAAAGTCTGGTAACCAGTTTTTGTTAACGGTTATGTGCGCTACCACCCGCTTTCCTGAGGCCATTCCTCTGCGAAGAATCACTGCACCTGCCATTACACGAGCATTAATTAAATTCTTTACCATGTTTGGTTTACCGAAAGTTGTGCAGACTGATCAAGGAACCAACTTTCTGTCGAGATCATTTAAACAAACCTTGTATGCTCTAGGCATCACTCATTCAGTCTCTAGTGCTTATCATCCACAGTCACAGGGGGCGCTTGAGCGTTGGCATCAAACACTGAAGTCCATGCTGCGTAAATACTGTCATGATACAGGGAGAGACTGGGATGAAGGTGTCCCCTTTACACTGTTCGCCATCCGCGAAGCCAAACAGGAGTCCCTGGGGTTCAGCCCGGCTGAACTTGTGTTCGGGCACAATGTGCGTGGCCCACTTAAAGTGTTAAAGGAAAAGTTCTTGTGTAATATTTCTCCACAGACTACAGTTCAGGATTTTGTATCCCAATGTAAGGAGCGTTTACGTAATGCTTCTGCGCTGGCTAAAGTGGCACTCTCCTCCTCGCAGGAGAGTATGAAAGAACGGTTTGATCGGAAGGCAGTTAAGCGTGAGTTTGAACCTGGTGAGAGAGTTCTGGTGCTGTTACCGACACCTGGCTCTGCCCTTACTGCCCGTTTTTCAGGCCCGTATGTCATAAAAAGCAAAGTGTCCGATACAAACTATGTCATTCATACACCTGAGCGCAGACGTAAGGTGCGGTTGTGCCACATTAACATGCTAAAATCCTATCATTCCAGAGAGGCCAACCAGGGGGAGCAGGAAAAAACTCCGGAGACTGCTGCCTCTCGTGAAACAACTACCTCCTTGGTTTGTGTGGAATCACTGCCTGACGATGGGTTAACTGTACTAGGAAGTGATCAGCAGAGTGGTAGGCTGTCTAACACAGAGTTCTTGGCGAAAATAGACACCCATTTGAACTATCTCCCTGTAGATCAGCAACGAGATATAGTCTCTTTGATGCGCTCCCATCCGTCCCTGTTTAATGATGTACCATCTAGTACCAACGTACTAAAACATGACATCGATGTTGGTAGTGCGTCTCCCATTAAACAGCATGCGTACCGATGTCCTTTAGCCAAAAGAGAGCTTATGAAAAAGGAAGCTAATTACCTATTGGAAAACGGTTTAGCTGTACCTAGCTGTAGTCCTTGGAGTTCCCCTTGTTTGCTGGCTCCAAAATCTGATGGCACCCCACGCTTTTGTACCGACTATCGGAAGGTTAACGCAGTTACAGTGCCAGACTCATTTCCCTTGCCTCGCATGGAGGACTGTATTGATAGTATTGGGCCGGCCATGTTTATTACAAAGCTCGATCTGCTGAAAGGGTACTGGCAGGTTCCATTAACACCCAGAGCCTCTGAGATTTCGGCCTTTGTAACCCCAGACCACTTCTTACAGTATACCGTTATGCCATTTGGAGTGAGAAATGCGCCTGCCACGTTTCAGCGTCTAATGTGTCAAGTGCTAGGAAATGTCAAGAACTGTAATGTCTACCTAGATGATGTCGTTGTGTACTCAGCCGATTGGGCCAGTCACATTACTAGCTTAACGGAAGTGTTTCAGAGACTTGAAGAGGCGGCCTTAACTCTTAACCTAGCCAAGTGCGAGTTCGGTAAAGCGATGGTTACGTACTTGGGAAAACAGGTTGGCCACGGGCAGGTCCGGCCCGTGGATGCTAAGGTCTCAGCCGTGCTGTCCTACCCGGTTCCCATGTCAAGGCGTGAATTACGGCGTTTCTTAGGCATGGCTGGTTATTACCGGTGTTTTTGTAAAAACTTCTCTGTGGTAGTTAACCCTTTAACCAGTCTGTGTAGTCCCAAGGTTCCTTTTGTATGGAGTACTGAGTGTCAGTATGCCTTCGAGGCAGCAAAGTCTCTGCTCTGCAGTGCACCTGTCCTGGCCGCACCTAACTTCTCTCGCCCTTTTAAGCTGGAGGTTGATGCGAGTGCTTCAGGAGCTGGTGCTGTGCTGATACAGGATGGAGAGGGTGACGTGTGCCATCCAGTATGCTACTTCTCGGTCAAGTTCAAGCACCATCAACTTAACTACTCCACCATTGAAAAAGAGACCCTAGCTATGCTACTTGCACTCCAACATTTTGAAGTGTATGTTGGTGCCAGTTCATCTCCTGTGGTTATATACACTGACCATAACCCTCTTGTCTTTCTTGCACAAATGTATAACCACAACCAGCGGCTGATGCGTTGGGCCCTGTTGGCGCAAGGTTACAACCTGGAGATTAAGCACAAGAAGGGGACCGACAATGTGGTGGCTGATGCTCTGTCCCGTGGGTGAGGAACACAAAAAAAAAAAAAAAAAGTTAAAGAAGATAATAATTCAGTGTAGCATGTTAGTGATAACAGGTGTGTGTGTATAGTGTTTAATGTAGCAAACTATAAGTTTGCACTTATGGGAGGGGGTGTTACGTGTGCATGTTTTTTGCTGCTCTTTTGTGTCCTGCGCCAGGTGCCACCCTCCCCACCTGACTGGTCAGGCACACCTGCGGCACCTTGGCAATCAGGTGGATCGCCTCAAAGCTGCAGGGATGGAGGCAGACGGGGCCAGTGGGCCAAACCGCCAATCCGCGAGAAGCTGTTGGTCGTGAACGAGAGCTGTGTGCTGCGCTATCTTCGACTTGTTCTAATTCCCTCATAGTGTTAACCCTTGTTTTTTTTTCTTTCTTGGCTTCGCTTCCATCAGGAAGTAGTTTTGTGTTGACGTCGATTTACTTACGCAGAAATAAATAGTCTAAGTTTACAAATATCTCTGTTTCTTTTCTTCTTCGAAACGCCCGGTTTTATATTAAATTGTTGCCCGCCCCATTTCCCCTGGATGCCACAAGTGGGGACGTAACAATGTCTTTTTGTGTGGGTATTCAGCTGAGATGAAGCTGTTTTGTGATTTTGTTCATTTTCTACTGTCTCAAAATATAAACCACTACAATAAAGTCAACATTCATAAGATATACTTCTGTACCCTCAGTGTTTGATTTAGCTTGATTTCACTGTTTGGATGTGTTTTTCTATGAATGTCTTTTTGTGTGGGTATTCAGCTGAGATGAAGCTGTTTTGTGATTTTTTACTATGATTTAACTGTTTGGATGTGTTTACTATTAGTGTTTCTTTTTGTGCGCATTAAGCTGAGAGAAAGCTGTTTTCTCATTTTTTTCATTTTTCTACTGTGCCAAAATATAAACCACACAAAATAGAGTCAACTTCTCAAAAGATATATTCTTGTACCCTCAGTGTTTGATTTTGCTATGATTTCACTGTTTGGATGTGTTTTTCTATGAATGTCTTTTTGTGTGGGTATTCAGCTGAGATGAAGCTGTTTTGTGTTTTTGTTCATTTTCTACTGTCTCAAAATATAAACCACAACAATAAAGTCAACATTCATAAGATATACTTCTGTACCCTCAGTGTTTGATTTAGCTATGATTTCACCATTTGAATGTGTTTTTCTATTTGTGTTTGTTTTTGTGCGCATTAAGCTGAGAGAAAGCTGTTTTCTCATTTTTTTCATTTTTCTACTGTGACAAAATATAAACCACACAAAATACAGTCAACTTCTCAAAAGATATATTCTTGTACCCTCAGTGTTTGATTTTGCTATGATTTCACTGTTTGGATGTGTTTTTCTATGAATGTCTTTTTGTGTGGGTATTCAGCTGAGATGAAGCTGTTTTGTGTTTTTGTTCATTTTCTACTGTCTCAAAATATAAACCACAACAATAAAGTCAAAATCTCATAAGAAAAACTTCTGTACCCTCAGTGTTTGATTTAGCTATGATTTCACTGTTTGGATGTGTTTTTCTTATGAATGTCTTTTTTGTGTGGGTATTCAGCTGAGATGAAGCTGTTTTGT
>NW_025321895.1:0-3803 GCF_019176455.1 Solea senegalensis | reverse complement strand
TGACAGAAGGGAGAAAGTATTCACATTAAGAAGCTGAAATATGACAGGAAGTAGAAAGTATTCACATTTGGAAGCTGACAAATGACATAAATTAGAAAGTATTCACATTTAGAAGCTGAAATATGACAGAAAGTAGAAAATGTTCACATTTAGAAGCTGAAACATGACAGAAAGTAGAAAATATTCACATTTAGAAGCTGAAACAAGACAGAAATTAAAAAAATATTCACATTTAGAAGCTGAAAAATGACAAAATTAAAAGATATTCACATTTAAGAAGCTGAAATATGAAAGAAAGTATAAAATATTCACATTTAGAAGCTGAAATATGACAGAAAGTAGAAAATATTTACATTTAGAAGCTGAAATATGACAGGAAGTAGAAAGTATTCACATTTAGAAGCTGACAAATAACAAAATTAAAAAATATTCACATTAAAGCAGCTAAAATATGACAGAAAGTATTCACATTGAGAAGCTGACAAATGACAAAAAGTAGAAAGTATTCACATTTAGAAGGTGAGATATGACAGAAAGTAGAAAATATTCACATTTAGATGCTGAAATATGACAAAAAGTAGAAAATATTCACATTTAGATGCTGAAATATGACAGAAAGTAGAAAATATTCACATTTAGAAGCACACAGAATGTAAAAAATTTTCATTACTTAGAAGTTGAAATATGACAGAACAAAAATATTCACATTTAGAAGATGAAATATGACAGAATGTAAAAATATTCACATTTAGAAGCTGAAACATGACAGAAGTTAGAAAGTATTCAAATTTAGAAGCTGATAAATGACAGAAACAAGAAAATATTTACATTTAGAAGCTGAAACATGACAGAAGGGAGAAAGTATTGACATTAAGAAGCTGAAATATGACAGGAAGTAGAAAGTATTCACATTTGAAGCTGACAAATGACATAAATTAGAAAAGTATTCAATATTTAGAAGCTGATATGACAGAAAGTAGAAAATGTTCATTTAGAAGCTGAAACATGACAGAAAGTAGAAAATGTTCACATTTAGAAGCTGAAACATGACAGAAATTAAAAAATATTCACATTTAGAAGCTGAAAAATGACAGAAAGTATTCACATTTAGAAGCTGACAAATGACAGAAAGTAGTTAGTATTAACATTTAGAAGGTGAGAAATGACAGAAATTAGAAAATATTCACATTTAGAAGCTGAAAAATGACAGAAAGTAGAAAATATTCACATGTAGAAGCTGAGAAATGACAGAAGGTAGAAAGTATTCAAATTTAGAAGCTGATGAATGACAGAAAGTAGAAAATATTCACATTTAGAAGCTGAAACATGACAGAAGGGAGAAAGTATTCACATTAAGAAGCTGAAATATGAAAGGAAGTAGAAAGTATTCACATTTGGAAGCTGACAAATGACAGAAATTAGAAAGTATTCACATTTAGAAGCTGATATATGACAGAAAGTAGAACATATTAAAATTTAGAAGCTGAAATATGACAGAAAGTAGAAAATGTTCACATTTAGAAGCTTAAAACAGAAAGTATTCATTACATTTAGAAGCTGACAAATGACAGAAAGTAGTAAAGTATTCACATTTGAAGCTGATATATGACAGAAAAGTAGAAAACTGTTCACATTTAGAAGCTGAAACATGACAGAAAGTAGAAAACCACTGCCATTTAGCTGAAACATGACAAAAATTAAAAAAATATTCACATTTGTGGCTGAAATATGACAGAAAGTAGAAAAATATTCACATTTAGATGCTGAAATATGACAGAAAGTAGAGAATATTCAAATTTAGAAGCTGAAACATGACAGAAAGTAGAAAATATTCACATTTAGAAGCTTAGAAATCACAGAAAGTAGAAAATATTCACATTTAGAAGCTGAAAAATGACAGTAGAAAATGTTAACATTTAGAAGGTCAGAAATCACAGAAAGTAGAAAATGTTCACATTTAGAAGGTCAGAAATCACAGACAGTAGAAAATATTCACATTTAGAAGGTGTCAAATTACAGAAAGTTGAAAATATTCCCATTTAGAAGGTCAGAAATCACAGACAGGAGAAAATATTCAATTTAAAAGCTGATGCATGACAGAAAGTAGGAAATGTTCACATTTAGAAGCTGAAATATGACAGAAAGTAGAAAATATTCACATTTAGAAGCTGAAATATGACAGAATGTAAAAATGTTCACATTTAGAAGCTGAAATATGACAGAATGTAAAAATATTCACATTTAGAAGCTGAAATATGACAGAATGTAAAAATATTCACATTTAGAAGATGAAACATGACAGAAGTTAGAAAGTATTCAAATTTAGAAGCTGATAAATGACAGAAACAAGAAAATATTTACATTTAGAAGCTGAAAAATGACAGAAGGGAGAAAAGTTAAGAAGGAATGACAGGAAGTAGAAAAGTATTCACATTTGAAAGCTGACAAACGACATAAATTAGAGTATTCACATTTAGAAGCTGATATATGACATAAATTAGAAAGTATTCACATTTAAGAAGCTGATATGACAGAAAGTAGAAACTGTTCACATTTAGAAGCTGAAACAAGACAGAAATTAAAAAATATTCACATTTAGAAGCTGAAAATGACAGAAAGTATCTCACATTTAGAAGCTGACAAATGACAGAAAGTAGAAAGTATTCACATTTAGAAGGTGAGAAATGACAGAAATGAGAAAATATTCACATTTAGAAGCTGAAAAATGACAGAAAGTAGAAAATATTCACATTTAGAAGCTGAGAAATGACAGAAGGTAGAAAGTATTCAAATTTAGAAGCTGATAAATGACAGAAAGTAGAAAATATTCACATTTAGAAGCTGAAACATGAAAGAAATTAAAAAATATTCACATTTAGAAGCTGAAAAATGACAGAAAGTATTCACATTTAGAAGCTGACAAATGACAGAAAGTAGTTAGTATTAACATTTAGAAGGTGAGAAATGACAGAAATTAGAAAATATTCACATTTAGAAGCTGAAAAATGACAGAAGGGAGAAAGTATTCACATTAAGAAGCTGAAATATGACAGTAAGTAGAAAGTATTCACATTAAGAAGCTGAAATATGACAGGAAGTAGAAAGTATTCACATTTGGAAGCTGACAAATGACATAAATTAGAAAGTATTCACATTTAGAAGCTGATATATGACAGAAAGTAGAAAATGTTCACATTTAGAAGCTGAAAAATGACAGAAAGTAGAAAATATTCACATTTAGAAGCTGAAAAATGACAGAAAGTAGTAAGTATTCACATTTAGAAGCTGAAATATGAAAGAAAGTAGAAAGTATTCACATTTAGAAGCTGAAATATGACAGAAAGTAGAAAGTATTCACATTTAGAAGCTGGCAAATGACACAATTAAAAGATATTCACATTTAAGAAGCTGAAATATGAAAGAAAGTATAAAATATTCACATTTAGAAGTTGAAATATGACAGAAAGAAAAAAATATTCACATTTAGAAGCTGAAATATGACAGAAAGTATTCACGTTTAGAAGCTGACAAATGACTGAAAGTAGTAAGTATTCACATTTAGAAGGAGAGAAATGACAGAAATTAGAAAATATTCACATTGAGAAGCTGAAAAATGACAGAAAGTATTCACATTTAGAAGCTGACAAATGACAGAAAGTAGTAAGTATTCACATTTAGAAGGTGAGAAATGACAGAAATTAGAAAATATTCACATTTAGAAGCTGAAAAAGGACAGAAAGTAGAAAATATTCACATGTAGAAGCTGAGAAATGACAGAAGGTAGAAAGTATTCAAATTTAGAA
>NW_025321894.1:0-11673 GCF_019176455.1 Solea senegalensis | reverse complement strand
TAGTTGGTCGTCCAAAATGTGACAAAAACGTTATAGTTTAGTATGTCGTCCAAAATGTGACAAAAAAGTCATAGACAGTGTAAGACAGTGAGACCACACCCTGTAGACACTAGACGAAACGTCATCACTGTGTATATTCTGCTCTTTGATTGAATTAATCAACTAGGTGCAAACCTCACCAGTGGTGACAGTCCCACCACTCTGAGGTGTAAACATTGTCTTGTTTGAAGTGCGTCTCAGTGCAGGAAGTAGACAAGTCAAGGTGGCTCAATTGTCATGTGAAAAGACCCCATGGTGAGTAAAAGGTCCCCAGAAGGAAATAGCCTTCCTGAGTAAATCACAATGGATATGTAAATATAAGGTGTCTTTGTTCTGGTGGGATATCTTGGATATAAGGGACAGAGCTCCCATTCCTCGAGGAGTTTGGTCTGCTTAACAGAAGCTCCCACACATCAACTGTGTGTCATACAACTTCTTGGCTGTATTTTTCTACCATTGGACATTTCAATAAACTGGTATGTTAACCCTTCATTTCTAATATTGCCTTGTTGAGACTTTTTGTTCTAAATAGTTAAGAATCTGTTATTGGAGATTCATTTAGTCTAGTTATATGGTGAGATTTAACACTCATACCCTCCACCTCTGAGTTGAATAGAAAAGATTGAGTAACATGTCCTGTAAACTGTTGTGTTACATTTCTGACCTCTGAGTACTTCAACCCAGGTGTCTCGGCTATTCTTCCATGTTCAACAAGGGCTATACCCTTCACCTCTGAGTTGAATAGAAAAGATTGAGTATTATGTCCTGTAAACTGTTGTGTTACATTTCTGACCTCTGAATACTTCAACCTAGGCATTAGGGATAATCTTCTATGTGGAAAAAGGTCACTGAGTGGTTTTTATAATAGAAACCATCCCTGAACTAGACCAGTGTCAGATTTCTTGACAATAGGATTGAATTCTTAAAGGGTTTACATTTTAAATGATTGGTTAACTTTAATTCCCACAATATTTAAAAGTAAAGTTAATTATTGTTTAAATGGAGTCAGATTGAATAATTATTTACTATACTTTACTTTACTTTGGAAAACCTCTTGCTAACGCCGGAAAGACGGAATACTTCTTTGGGAGGGATTGTTACTTGTTGGTAGATATTTCCTCCCCTACAATAGGTATGTCGTCCAAAATTTGACAAAAAAGTCAAAATATAGTACGTCGTCCAAAATGTGACAAAAAAGTCATAGATAGGTATGTCGTCCAAAATTTACAAAAGCAAAATATAGTACGCCGGTTCAAAATGTGACAAAAATGTCACAGCTTAGTATGTCGTCCAAAATAACAAAAATGCCGCTTAGTATGTCGCCCAAAAATGTGACAAAACGCCATAGTTTAGTATGTCGGCCCAAAATGCAAACAAAATGTAACAGTTTTAGTATGGGCCCAAAATGTGACAAAAAGTCATAGATAGGTATGTCATTCAAATGTGACAAAAGTCAAAATATAGTATCGTCATTCAAAACGCGGACAAAAAGCTTCATAGTTTAGTATGTCAGTCCAAAATAAAAAGACAAATATGTCATAGTTAGTATGTCATCCAAAATGTGACAAAAGTCAAAATATATATATCATTCAAAAATGTGACAAAAATGTCATAATTTATTATGTCGTCCAAAATGTGACAAAAATGTCATAATTTATCATGTCGTCCAAAATATGACAAAAATGTCATGGTTTAGTATGTCGTCCAAAATGTGACAAAAAGTCAAAATATAGTGACACGAGGCAGCAAAGGACCAGCAGCTCCTGTGTCCCCGCCAGTGGGTTTCTGTGATTTTCCAGCCTCTTAAAAGTACAGTTTAATATGAAAACACGACAAACTTGTACGATGAACGGAGCGCACCATGTGATTAAGACAGGACACCATTTTGTTTTCTCTACATTCTGTACACACGAGCAGCTTCTTTTATTGCCAGGAGAAAAAAAAAAAAGATAGCAAATGCAAAAAAAACAAGCAAAGAAAAGGTTTTTGGTTTCAAAGACTCACCTTCAGTATTTCTCTCTCATGTGCCTTTAACTGAAGTGTCTCCATTTATTTTTAACAAGAGCTTGAAGCGAACGTCACTCTAACTGCAGACATTCATAAGTTCTTCATCAAACAGTGAACTATAAAACCTCACGTTCTCACACACACACACTTACATAGTAACATGTTGTGTCAATCGAGTTTTAACACGTTCAAAAAATTGAAAATGAACAAACTCATGAGGGTCACAGAAGAAGCAGAGATGTTCTTTCTTTACTTCCTGTGGACCTGAACTGACGTTAAAGAAAAAACAAACTGTACAGTGGGGGGCGCTACAACATAAAACACATTTTTACCACAATTCAGGAGGTCAGTGAACGTCTCACTGTGTTTTCTGACTAAAACACAATGTTATGTTAAAAGGACAGTTCTTCTTTTTCACAACATTAGACAGGCAGGGACACACTCACTCTCCCACACCAAAGCTCATAGAGAAAGGCAGTGATTTTAGTTGGCGAGGACACAGGAGCTGCTGCCCTACTGACTTTCTCTGTGGGCTTTGGTGTGGAAGAGTGAGTGGTTTACAAAACTCTGTCTCACAGTGAAGATAAAGACGTGAACGTGTTCTTAAAGATATCAGAGACTTAAACAACTCTCATGTTTTCACTGAGAGTGAGACTGTCTGTCTCCTGCAGGTTCTGGTTACAGGGGGCGCTCATAGCACATTTACTGCCTCATACAACACTCCAAAAGAGGAAAGGCCCCGCCCACAAGGTCAAAAACACGACAGTCCCTTTAAATCATTGTAACTGCATAATATCAAGACAGGAGCAGTGTGTGTGTGTGTGTGTGTGTGTGTGTGTGTGTGTGTGTGTGTATGTGTGTGTGGGTGTGTCTTTGTTTGAAATTAGGTGTCCTCCAAATGTGAGTCCAACACTTTTGTCCCTTTTTGTCTCTTTGCTGTGACGCTGCTGCTCCAGTGTCTCTGAGTGTCCACAGGAGACGGTACCTCTGAAATTCCCCCTGAAAGACCAGAAGACAGAGAAATGTAGATCTACACTCACACTGCTGAAAAATGACACAGTAGAAAATATTCACATTTAAAAAGCTGGAAAATGACAGGAAGTAGAAAATATTCACATTTAAGAAGCTGAAAATGACAGTAGAAAATATTACATTTAAAGCTGTAAGAAAGTAGAAAATATTCACATTTAAGAAGCTGAAAATGACACAGTAGAAAATATTCACATTTAAGAAGCTGAAAATGAAGAAAGAGAAAATATTCACAAAAGCTGAAAATGACAGTAGAAAATGTTCACATTTAAGAAGCTGAAAATGACAGTAGAAAATATTCACATTTAAGAAGCTGAAAAATGACACAGTAGTAAATATTCACATTTAAAAGCTGAAAATGACAGAAAGTAGAAAATATTCACATTTAAGAAGCTGAAAAATGACAGAAAATATTCACATTTAAAAAGCTGAAAAATGACAGAAAGTAGAAAAATATTCACATTTAAGAAGCTGAAAAATGACACAGTAGAAAAATATTACATTTAAGAAGCTGAAAATGACACAGTAGAAAATATTCACATTTAAGAAGCTGAAAAATGGCAGAAAGTAGACATTTAAGAAGCTGAAAATGAACAGTAGAAAATATTCACATTTAAGAAGCTGAAAATGAGAAAGCAGAAAATATTCACATTTAAAAGCTGAAAATGACAGTAGAAAAATTCACATTTAAGAAGCTAAAAATGACAGTAGAAAATATTCACATTTAAGCTGAAAATGACACAGTAGAAATATTCACATTTAAGAAGCTGAAAAATAAAACAGTAGAAATATTCACATTTAAGAAGCTGAAAATGACACAGTAGAAAATATTCACATTTAAAAGCTGAAAAAATGACAGAAAGCAGAAAATATTCACATTTAAAGAAGCTGAAAATGACAGAAAGTAGAAAATATTCACATTTAAGAAGCTGAAAATGACACAGTAGAAAATATTCACATTTAAGAAGCTAAAAGGTAGAAAATATTCACATTTAAAAGAAAATGGCAGAAAGTAGAAAATATTCACATTTAAGAAGCTGAAAATGACACAGTAAAATATTCATTTATTTAAAAAAGAAAAGCAGAAAAGAAAAGTTGAAAATGACAGTAGAAAATGTTCACATTTAAGAAGCTGAAAATGACAGTAGAAAATATCACATTTAAACAAGTAGAACATATTCACATTTAAGAAGCTGAAAATGAAACAGTAGCTGAATATATTGCCAAGCATTGTTAGACAAAAAATGCTGAAAAATATTCATTTGAAGCTGAAAATGACAGAAAGTAGAAAATATTCACATTTAGCTGAAAATGACACAGTAGAAAATATTCAGATTTAAGAAGCTGAAATGACAAAAGTAGAAAATATCACATTCAAGCTGAAAACATTCACAAAAATGACACAGTAGAAAATATTCACATTTAAGAAGCTGAAAATGACAGAAAGCAGAAAATATTCACATTTAAAAGCTGAAAAATGACAGAAAGTAGAAAATATTCACATTTAAGAAGCTGAAAAATGACACAGTAGAAAATATTCACATTTAAGAAGCTGAAAAATGACACAGTAGAAAATATTCACATTTGAAAAGCTGAAAAATGACAGAAAGTAGAAAATATTCACATTTAAGAAGCTGAAAATGGCACAGTAGAAAAAATTCACATTAAAGAAGCTGAAACATGACACAGTAGAAAATATTCATCTATGTTTGATTGGGATAAAGTGGGATTGGTGTGGGCTTAGCATCCAGAAATCCTGACCATCAACAAATACATTATAATTTTATTCATAGGGGTTTATTTAACTCCCAGGAAGCTTCATTTGATGAAGGTTATTAATGATCATATGTACTTTTGTTCTTCCAAAGAGATTGAACTTATTTTCACATGTTTTGGGAGTGTACCCCAGTGGCTGACTTTTGGAAGTTGTTGCGTTAACCTCTCAAAGTTGTTTAGTCCTGTTCGCCGCCACACTCATTCTGAATGATTTGTCAAGGCTGGGGTTGACACTGGACAAGAGAAGAGCATTGTCGCCTGGTCTTACGCAGCAAAAAAACTGGTTGCTACACGCTGGAAACCTCCACATTCACTTCTTTTCGAAAGCATGGGCTTTAACATACTTGGATATTGTTTATTTGGAGTTGTCGCACAGCTAGGGTCCATGGAGCAAAATAATCGCATTAGAGGTTTGGAATTGACTTAACTGTCCCCCGTGGGGCCGTATAGTTTGTGATATGAAGTTTGGATCCAGGGGAAGGTGGGGTTTTCTTTGTTATTTGGGATTGTGTGTTTTTTTTTGTTTTAGGTTGTTGTTTATTCATATGTATCTGTGTATATGTATAGGTCTGTATGTGAATTTATATTTTATGCTCTACTTTCAGTAAGTGCATATACTTATCTATATTTTTCTTATGTTGTTTCTTAAAATAAAATAAAAAATTTGATCACAAGAAAAAAATATTCACATTTAAGAAGCTGAAAATGACAGAAAGTAGAAAAATATTCACATTTAAGAAGCTGAAAAATGATAGAAAGTAGAAAATATTCAAATTTAAGAAGCTGAAAATGACAGAAAGTAGACTGAAAATGACAGAAAGTAGAAAATATTCAATTAAGAAGCTAAAATGACAGAAAGTAGAAAATATTCACATTTAAGCTGAAATGACAGAAAGTAGAAAATATTCACATTTAAGGTGAAAAGAAAGTAGAAAATATTCACATTTAAGAAGCTGAAAATGACAGAAAGTAGAAAATATTACATTTAAGAAGAAAATGACAGAAAGTAGAAAATATTCACATTTAAGAAGCTGAAAATGACAGAAAGTAGAAAATATTCAATAAGAAGCTGAAAAACAAAAATATTCACATTTAAGCTGAAAAATGACAGAAAGTAGAAAATATTCACATTTAAGAAGAATGAAAATATTCACATTTAAGAAGCTGAAAATGACAAAAAAATATTCACATTTAAGAAGCTGAAAATGACAGTCACAGAAAAGTAGAAAATATTCACATTGAAGAAGCTGAAAATGACAAAAGTAGAAAAATATTCACATTGAAGAAGCTGAAAATGACATAAAGTAGAAAATATTCACATTTAAGAAGCTGAAAAATGACAGAAAATAGTCACATTTAAGAAGCTGAAAAATGATAGAAAGTAGAAAATATTCACATTTAAGAAGCTGAAAATTACAGAAAGTAGAAAATATTCACATTTAAGAAGCTGAAAATGACAGAAAATAGAAAATATTCAAATTTAAGCTGAAAAATGATAGAAAGTAGAAAATATTCAATTTAAGAAGCTAAAAATGACAGAAAAAAAAATATTCACATTTAAGAAGCTAAAATGACAGAAAGTAGAAAATATTCACATTTAAGAAGCTGAAAAATGACAGAAAGTAGAAAATATTCACATTTAAGATGAAAAATTATAGAAAGTAGAAAACATTCACATTGAAGAAGCTGAAAAATGACATAAAGTCGAAAATATTCACATTTAAGAAGCTGAAAAATGACAGAAAGTAGAAAATATTACATTGTTATATTTAAAATATAATATTTAGGTGAAACTGTGGACTGGAGTATGATTATTTTGTACCTGGAGTCACAGCTGATGTGCAGCACTTTCTCCTCAATCCTCTTCCTCCATTTTCTCCTCCTCTTCAACATCCTCCTCCATCTTCTCCTCTGCTCCTGTCTCCTCCTCCTCCTCCTCCTCCTCTCCTCCCCCCCCTTCCTCTCTGCTCCGACTTCCTCGGAGTCTCCGACTGCGACAAACCTTGTGGGCGGGGCCTTTCCTCTTTGGAAAAGTCTGAGCAGAGGTTGCGGCTAGACTCGGGGCCGGGGACAAAGTAGGACATGAGGAGGAAGGGGAGGGCAGATTCAGAGGACTGTGGACGGGGGATGAAGCCGGAGGGGGCGGAGCTGCGGCGGCAGACTTGGACGTGGCGGCGGGAGAAGGCTGCGAGGATGAGTGGAGCGTCTGCAGCGAGCAAGCGTCTCCCGAGGAGGAGGAGGAGCCACAGACTATGGACGAATCAGGAGCCGGGGAGCAGATGGCTGGTTCTCTGTGGACAGGAACTCGGGGAGGAGAGTCTAGGAAAAAAAAGGAAGAAAGGTTTTAGTGTCACGATCATGTTTCTCCACAGATCCTCAACCGTCGTTTCCTCGTACCAGGGCCGCTGCTCGTCTGAGACTCATCCGTCATTGGTGGCTCCGCCTCCTCCTGGATTGTTGGTACTGATGCTAGTAGGCCTGACACACACACACACACACACAGTAAATATTAATATGCAACACCAACACACACTCAGTGAAAAACAAAATGGCTGCCAGCAGAGACACAAGATTTTAACCACTTCACAAAAGAGTTGGTTCATAAAATTGACGTCAGTTTAAGTTTTTACAATATCTACGTCACATGATCACGATCTCTGTCTGACAGTGAGATAGTCACAATGTCGTAGACTTAAACTGACATATAAAGAGCTCAAATAACAGCAAACCGTAAAACCAAACCTCATAGAGAAAATCAGTGATTTTAGCTGCGGGGACACAGGAGATGCTGTTTGACTGCTGCCTCGTGTGGTCACTTTGTGTCAGTGAGGTTAATCTGAATTTTACAAAATCAGACATTAGAACTTAGTGATGGAGGCAGCAGCGGATCAACAACTCTTGTGTGTGTGTGTGATGGTAAAATCACTGATTTTCTCTTTGGGCTTTGGTGTGGGAGAGTGAGTGGTTTTAGACCCAACACAGTGCAGTTTAGAGAAAGAGTGTGCTCCTACTAAATCTACGATATCTATGTCACATGTTCATGTTTAGTATAGTTTATTCACATCAAAGTCTTGTTGCATAATCTCCATGACAACACAAGGATCTCAGTAAACGCTACGTGTGTGTGTGTTTCTTTCATGATGCTCGACGAGGGCGACGTGTTCTTTGAACGTGGAAACACTAAGACCATGTTTTCACTTCACTGATGTCATACTTGTTGTTTGGAGTTAGTTAAAGCTAAAGTTAACTGTTCCTCTATTCGTGTTCATTGATGCTGCACACTGTGTATGTCAAAACATTTATTAACAACATGAATGTAACAGTGCTAAATGTGACCTCTGACCTCCAATAACACACACATCACACATGAAAGGAGCTTTGTAGTAAGATGTGACGCGCGTGTGTGTGTGTGTGCGTCCCTGTGTGTATGTGTGTGTGCATGTATGTGTGCGTACGTGTGTGCATGCATGTATGCATGTTTGTGTGGGCATGTATGTGTGTATGTGCATGTTTGTGTGGGCATGTATGTGTGCGTGTGTATGTGTGTGCGTGCATGTGTGTGTGCATGTATGTGTATGTGTATGTGTTTGTGTGTGTCTCACTGAGTCCTCTGTAGTGCGACAGCTGCTGATAAACTTGCTTCATCCTCTCGATGTTGAGTCGACTTCCCTCTGCGTGGTTGATCATAGGTTTGGGATAATCCACACCCACCACACAGTTCGCCGCCTTCTGCAGCGACTCCGGAGCGTTCCACGGCTCGTAGATGTAGCGGTTGGGATAATCCTTCAGGACGGGGACGTAGCGCCTGTTTGAACAGCACATTCAACGCAGTTTTCAGTAAGTCCACTAACGTGTGGATGAAAGACATAAACCCATGTGTGGAAATGTAAAGCACATGAATGAAGACCTGATGTAGTCTCCTGATGGGTCGGTCCTCCTTCCAAAGCCCACGGGACAGTAGCAGTGGAAGAACTGTTGGAAGAAGGCGCTGCAGGACAACCACATCCAGCTGCCAGCGTTCACACTCCAGTCTGCATCGAGGAGCAGCTCCTCAAACACCTGCAACACACACACACACACACACACACTCAAGACATGCTCTTCAGTGTGTTGGAGAAGCCAAGATCAAAGTGCTGCTCCGCCACACCTTCATGCCGCTCTCCCAGGTGATCCACAAGTCTCCTCGGGTGAGGAAACAGGCCACAGCGTGTCGAGCCAGGTGGTGGATCCAGCCTTCCTGTCTCAGTTGAGTCATGATGGCGTCAATCCAGGGGAAACCGGTCCGACCCTCCGCCCACTTAGCCAGTGCCTCTGGGTTCTGGTCCCATGGGATCTAGAGACCAAAGAATGATATTAATATTAAAGTATTAGTTCAGGGGGACTTCCGGTATGGCGGCACGCTAGGTGGATGGTGGTCTCGCCCCTCCATAAAACTTCCGACAAATTTCTTACAATAAAACAAAGTAATTGTCACCAAGAGAAAGTGGAAGGGAACCACCTGGAGCAGCTTCACAAAGCAAGGGTAGAGGTCGCGGCAAGTCTTCACAGCCCAAAATAACTTTTACTCCGCCTAAACAGAGTGGTGTTGCTACAGCTAACGCTAGCCAAATGACGGAGGATAATGCTAACATAGCCAGTGCTGAAGGAGCTACTTCCCAGCCAATACTTGAAGCTATCAGAGACTTAAAAACTGACTTCTTTGGTTTGACGAGTCCTGCGTCTCAGAGACGCAGTTAGCAGCCTGGTGGCTAGGGTCCACAGCCTCCAAAATAAAAACAAAGATATGGAGGACAAAATTGTCGACTTAGCTGTCGAAGCAAGATCTAGAAGATCTAACCTAAGGCTGGTCAACCTCCCAGAGGGTGCGGAAGGTAATGATGCCTGCTCTTTCCTCGAGGCTTGGATCCCGAAGGTTTGACTTCATCTAACACAAAATAATCCTGGAGAGAGCCCATCGCGTGGGGCCAAGGAGCGACCCGTCCCCATCCCCGACAACATTGATTATGAAGTTTATGAACGACAGAGTTCTGCATACGGTCCGAAACAAGAAGCAGATATTCTACAAGGACAGAGCTGTTCGGTTTTACCCCAATTTAGCGGCTGGGATTCACAAGAAACACAAGGCAGAAGCATGGTTGATTTTGTCTATGGGCTTTAGTGTTTTCCTGTTGGAAAAGTCTGTCTCACAGTGAAGATGAATACATGAACATGTGACATAGATATCTTAGATAGCAGTAGAACAACCAATAAGAGGCGGAGTCTTTCTCTAAACTGCTCTGTGATTGGTCAAAACCACTCAACCACTCAAAATCAGTGATTTTAACATCACACACACACACAGGAGTTGTTGATCCACTGCAAGTCCAAATGTCTTATGTTGTTAATTCGGCATGAAAAATCCTGCATTCACATTTACCTCAGTGACACAAAGTGACCACATGAGGCAGCAGAGGATCAGCAGCTCAGAGTGAGTGCTTTACAAAAGTCTGTCTCACAGTGAGATAATCAGACGTAGACTTTATGAGCAAAGAGGCTCAAATCTGTTTTTTCTTGTGTCGCTGCCAACTCATTTCGTGCCTGCTGGATTCTGCAGGTGCGAAACCCTCGACTCTCGCGTTAACTGTCCACACACCTGGACACAGATGGGGTTTCCCTCCATGCGGTCAAAGTTGGGGTTGTTGGTGGCGGCAGTGTAGAAGAACTCTCTCCACAGCAACTGTCCAAACAGTGACAGAGGAGGACTGGTACGCTTCCGCAGCTGACGGAGGGAGGAGGACAAGCAGCGTTACCAGAGACGGACGGGGTGAGAGAAGACGGAGACAAAGCACAAGCTCCACCCACCACACACCTTCATGTAGAGCTCTCTGAGGTTGTAGTACAGAACCCTGCAGGACAAGCACCCGAAGCGCAGGTACGGGCTGAGGCCGGTGGGGCTGGCATACAGAGAACACGTGTTGACGCGTGAGTGCTCGAAGTTAGCTACCCACACCTGCACGCACACACACACACACACACACACACACAGTCATGTGATCATCTCAGACGTCGTCATCAGTCCTTTATTGTGGATTTATTGGCCGATATTTTCACTTTTTCAAAATAAGAGTTGGCAAAACAAATTACTTGATCTTGATAAATGTAACCAAGTCACAGAAAAGCTTTTTAAATGAAAAATTTAATTTGTTTCTATTTTTCTGATGACGTTGACAGATTAATCAGCCGATATTCAATGAAGTTTGTTTAGAAAATGTAACTGAAGTCACTTAAAACATTTGTTTTAAATAAAAATGTAACACTTACAAACTTGATCACTAAAACTTGGATTTGTTCATTAAAAAATGTATTTGTTTTCTACTTTGCTTTTTTTATGACCCGTTTCATGTGTCTAATGTTTATTCATGATTTTTGACTGAAATATTCTATATAATGTCGTGTGAAAGCATTCTGACTGAAAACATGGTGCTACAGTGTCAGCTTCTCGTGTACCTTCTTGTCCAGATGTTTGTTGAGTCTGTGCAGAGCTTCTGATTCTCCTCCCTTCCACACAGCTGGAAGTAATCCCTGTGTCCTGAAGCCTGGAGGAACAAAGTGAGTTTTTCCACCGTGAACCAAACCTGACATCATCATCATCAGCCATTCATTCATTCACCACATAAACCACTTCTGCCATTTTTCAGCTTCTTAAATGTGAATATTTTCTACTTTCTGTCATTTTTCAGCTTCCTAAATGTGAATATTTTCTACTTTCTGTCATTTTCAGCTTCTTAAATGTGAATATTTTCAACTTTCTTTCATTTTTTAGCTTCTTAAATGTGAATATTT
>NW_025321893.1:0-3447 GCF_019176455.1 Solea senegalensis | reverse complement strand
CTCTGTATCCCCCTCTCTCACACCAACTAACTCCATGTCTTTCACTGACACTTTTCTCCACCCATTCCAACCAGCTTGAATACGTTTCTTCACCTCTTTTCCACAATCTCCTCTGCTCTGGACTGTTGACCCTAAATACTTAAAATCCTCCACCTTCTTTATCCCCACTCCCTGTAGCCTCATGGTTCCACTTGGGTTCCTCTCATTCACACACATATACTCTGTCTTGCTGCGACTAACCTTCATTCCTCTCCTTTCTAGAGCATATCTCCAACTCTCAAGCTTTTCCTCCACCTGGTCTCTGCTCTCACCACAGATCACAATGTCATCTGCAAACATCATAGTCCATGGAGATTCCTGTCTAACCTCATCTGTCAGCTTTTTCCAGATCTACAAAGTCACAATGCAGCTCCCTCTGATCTTCTCTGTATTTCTCTACCAGCATTCTTAAAACAAATACTGCATCTGTAGTACTCTTTCTAGGCATGAAACCATACTGTTGCTCACAAATGCTGACTTCTGCTCTCAGTCTATTTTCCACTACTCTTTCCCATAACTTCATCGTATGGCTCATCAACTTTATTCCTCTATAGTTACTGCAATTCTGAACATTTCCCTTATTCTTAAAAATGGGCACCATCAAACTTCTTCTCCATTCCTCAGGCATCCCCTCACTCTCTAAGATCCTGTTGAATAGTCTAACCAGAAACTCTACTGCCTCCTCTCCTAGACACTTCCATACATACACAGGTATATCATCGGGACCAACTGCCTTTCCATTCTTCATCCTCTTCAGTGCCCCCCTAACTTCAGCTTTACTAATCTCTGCTACTTCATGGTTCACAGTAGTCACCTCTTCTACCCTTTGCTCTCTTTCATTTTCCTCATTCATTAGCATCTTCCCATTACTTCTGTGGCACCTGTCAACACATGTCCCTCTCTATCCTTAATCACCCGAACCTGCTGGACGTCTTTCCCGTCTCTATCTCTTTGTTTTGCCAACCTGTATAAATCATTCTCTCCCTCCTTACTTTCCAACCTAGCATACAGGTCATCATACGCCCTTTGTTGCCACCTCTACCTTTACCTTGTGCTGCATCTCCCTGTACTCCTGTCTGCTCTCTTCAGTCTCCTCAGTGTCCCACTTTTTCTTTGCTTACCTCTTTCTCTTTATATACTCCTGCACTTCCACCACCAAGTCTCCTTATCTACTTTCCTTCCAGACAACAGACAAAGTCATCTCCTACCTGTCTCCTGGTCCAGTCATCTGGGAGCTCTCCCTGACCACTAAGATTCTTTCTCAACTCCTCCCTGAAAACCATAGAACAGTCCTCTCTTTTCAGCTTCCACCACTTTGTCATTTGCTCTGCCTTTGTCCTCTTGGTCTTCCTTGCCACCAGATTCATCCTGCAATTCATCCCACCATCCTATGCTGACTTGCTACACCCTCACCCACCACTACTTTGCAGTCACTGATCTCCTTCAGATTACATCATCTATACAAGATGTAGTCTACCTGTGTGCTCCTACCTCCACTCTTATAAGTTACCCTATGCTCATGCCTCTCCTGGAAAAAAGTATTCACTACAGCCATTTCCATCCTTTTTGCAAAGTCTACCACCATCTGTCCCTCTGTGTTCCTGTCTTGGATACCAAACCTGCCCATCACTTCTTCATCACCTCTATTTCCTGCACCAACATGTCCATTGACGTCTGCACCAATTACCACTCTCTCACCTCTGGGGATATTCTGCATCACTTCATCTAACTCACTCCAGAATGTTTCCTTCTCCTCTAATTCACATCCCATCTGTGGGGCATAGCCACTAATAACATTTAACATCACACCTTCAATTTCAAGCTTCAGACTCATCAGTCTATCTGACACTCGTTTCACTTCCAGGACATTCTAACAAACTCCTCTCCTTTTTAGATAACCCCTTACCCATGTATCTTCCTATATCAATACCATAGTAGTAATAACTTAAAAACCTGCACCAAGCTTATCGCCTTGTTACCTTTCCACTCCAACTCTGGACACACAGTATATCCACCTTTCCATCTCTGCATCATGTCACTCAACTTAGTCTGAGGTCAACAACGGTAACAGTGATGCAATGAGGAAGGACTTAATGATGTTTGACACAACATCAATTCAGTGGCATTAACAAGAATAGTATCTTCTCAGGTCAACTAAACCATTCACACCATATTTATATGTAACTTAACTGAAACGACACATTAAACTGTCAAATAAATACAATATGATATAATAGATGACATTAAAACCTTACACAATCACTGCAATAAACAAAATTGTCTCGTATTAACAACTCTTAAACGAGAAGACATTTTGTTTGGTTCTTGTATTTATTTCATTAATAACTAATGTGGAGGCATCACATTTATGTTCAAATGAAAGGATAAAATGACTGTAAAACAATGTTTTCTTGTTTGTAGAAAAAATGTTAAATGTGAGTCACAGGAACAATATTTATGTCTACCTTTTTTCTGTCTAAAGAAATAACTGTAGGACAGAAGCGATTTGTTTCTTTAATAAAATGTATCGTGTATGTACCATATTCCCAGTCTGGCACGGTGAGGGCAGCCCAACTGTTGGGTCCTAGTTGGGTCCTGAGCCGCTCCGCTAGCATATTGTGGCAGCTTCATACTGAGATGAGTTGTGTGTTGTACTTGCTGAATGAATATTTCACCGATTTGCATTTAGCTTTATATTACTATAATAGGTATATTTGAAGAAAAATAATGTGTTCCCAACCTCAGTTTCCACCTGAGTTGAGAAATATCTTCATTCTTTTCTTTGTTACGTGGCCACCAGTGATACTTGGTCCTGTTAGCGTAGCTGTTAGCAAAGATGGCGGACACTGTTTACTGTTTTGAGGTTAGTTTACACATGTTGCATTTCAGGTTCTAATTTGTAAGTTTTCCTTTATTACATGTGTATTTGTTTGTGACCCGTGGGCCAATTCATCAACAGCATTTCTAATAGGTATTTCACTGTTGGCTGCACTTATTTTGTATTCAGTTGGTTTGTATTTCAGAAACCATGTCATATGCTCAATCTCAGTAAACAGTGCTGCGTCCATATCATCGTTGCTTCTAATCGGGGCCCCCCAGGTTGAGATAGACAATGATGGAAGAAAAGGTAATGGTTAAAGAAGATTTTTTGATACTGAACACTGTATAAATAGTAGTTATTTGTATACATTAAATCAAGTAGGTTTGGTTTGCTAACCAGTAGTCTCTGTGTGCTGTAACGATAGCGGTTGTAATAGCAAGCAAGCAAGACTTTTTTGTGTGTGTGTTTTTTTAAACTTTATTTATATAGATGTTATATTTATCTCATTGAGACAGGGGTTCTCATTTTAAACCAAGGAACGCATAAGATAAACTACATGCTCATTATTTAGTTTTGCTTAGTTTTTT
>NW_025321892.1:0-12962 GCF_019176455.1 Solea senegalensis | reverse complement strand
AAAACACATCCAAAAAGTTAAATCATAGCAAAATAAAACACTGTGGGTACAGAAGAATATCTTATGAGATGTTGACTTTATTTGTGTTGTTTATATTTTGGGACAGCAGAAAAATGAACAAAATCAGAAAACAGCTTTAACTCAGCTGAATAGCCACACAAAAAGACATTCATAGAAAAACACATCCAAACAGTGAAATCATAGCTAAATCAAACACTGAGTGTACAAAAATATATCTTTTGAGATGTTGACATATTTGTGTGGTTTAAATTTTGTGACAGTAGAAAAATGAACAAAATCAGAAAACAGCTTTAACTCAGCTGAATACCCACACAAAAAGACATTCATAGAAAAACACATCCAAACAGTGAAATCATAGCAAAATCAAACACTGAGGGTACAAGAATATATCTTTTGAGAAGTTGACTCTATTTTGTGTGGTTTATATTTTGGCACAGTAGAAAAATGAAAAAAATGAGAAAACAGCTTTCTCCCAGCTTAATGCGCACAAAAACAAACACTAATAGTAAACACATCCAAACAGTTAAATCATAGTAAAAAATCACAAAACAGCTTCATCTCAGCTGAATACCCACACAAAAAGACATTCATATGTTGCCCGTGGGAATTTAATACACACACACAGGACACAATAACTGGGGTTTTATAGCTTTACTCCATGCAATAGGACAGTCGTCCAAATCAATAACCCATAGAAAATAAAATACAAAAAAAGTCTCAAAGTACGGCAGTGGCCGAGGAACTAATCACACATAACAAAATACAAGGTCAGTAAGCTAACAATTCAACAAACACAATTTTGCATGTACACAGACACTTACACTTCAACACTCGTCTTCACCACGTGTTTGAGCTTTCTTTACTCAGCACCGAAGTTAGCTGGTAATTGTGGTTGTCGCATACTGTAGTGTTCACAACCGTCCGAATGAAACAAGTGTCCGTTACCCACTTGTACGATCTCCGGCACGCATTCACAGAGGGAAAAAAAACCCACAACAACCCAGAATGCACTTCGCGGCAAAACCCTAACTGGGCTCAATGCTGCCACCCTGTGACCAATAAGTGTCTGTGTGCATTTCTGTGTACATGGAGTAAAGAGAACACAATAAACAAAGAACACATAAAAACAAGAACTTCTGGGGTTATTTACCACCCGGCTACATTCTCCCCTGCAGTTAGTCAACGTCCCCGGTGACTACCGAACATTAACTGACTCAAATGCTCCCTGCAATGCCTTTTCAAAGAGAGCAGCACCAATGCTCGTCAGAACCTGGGAAACCATGTCGGTGCTAACTGAGACAGCATTGCAGGCCGACTTCGGCAAGTTAAAGGGATTCGGATGAGACCCTGCATTTGTCCGCTTACTTCGCCTAATAGCCGGTATAGGGGCATAGACTTTACTTCCAGCTCTGTTTGCCATGCCTGTTAGAGTGTGTGTTTTCCCATTTGCACCAATGAACAGTTCACGGTCACTAATGTCTGCATGAGAATCATTGTTGACACACCCCCTGTCACCGTTTCCCCCATCTTCCTCATCTTCCGCAGCTTCTTCACTGCCACTGTCATCAGAAAGGGCTGTTACAGGTGAATTAACCTGGTTGGGAACGCATTGAAGCTTTGGTATCTGCATAAACTGAGGAGGCAGTATCTCTTCAACAACAACAAAATCTGGGTCAGGTAACTCGGGAGGCACATCCTCAACTACAGACTGTGTGCTGGCCTGTGACCTGGTTTTGGTTCTGGGTTTGGGAACTGGTTTTGCACAAGGTCTCAACTCTGACCTATGAACTCTTTTGACGGGACCTCCTTCTAGAGGTTCAACAGTGTGTGTAGTCCCCTGAATGTCAACTACCTGGTAGACTGTTGGACTCCATGCATCTTGAATCTTATTTCTCCCTGAGGGTCTGTGACGTAGGAAAACAACCTGTCCAATGTCTACAGGAGGACAATACACCTTCTCATTCTGCAGCGCGATCCTCTCAGCTGCCTTCTGCTCTGAGTACTCTCTAGCTCTCTCATGTGCCTGTCGGAGTCTCTCCTGATGAACAGACAACCAGTCCTGTGTACAATCTGACATACACTCATGCCCTAGCAATGCATCAACTGGAAGATATGGCTGTACACCAAAAAGCAGAAAATAAGGCGAGTACCCTGTGGTTGAATGAGGGGTAACATTATAGGCATACACCAATTCAGGAAGATGCTCTGGCCAACGCCTTTTCTTCTCTGGAGGGAGTGTCCTCAACAAGTCATGGAGGGTGCGGTTGTATCTTTCACACTGAGCATTTCCTTGTGGCCTGTATGGAGTTGTCCGTGTCTTTTTGACTCCATAGAGTTTGCACAGCTCTGCAATCACTTCACTCTCAAAATTCCTGCCCTGGTCCGAATGCAACCTCTCTGGGACACCATACTTCATGAACCACTCTCTAAGCAGAACTTTAGCTGTTGTAACTGCTTTTTGGTCCTTGGTAGGAAATGCCTGTGTGAACTTGGTAAAAACATCAGTCACAACAAGGACATTCTCCCGGCCATCTGAAGCTGGTTCTAGCACTGTAAAATCAATAGCCACCACTTCCAGGGGTCGGGAGGCTAGAAATGCTTTAACAGGAGCCTGGATTTTTGGCTGAGGCATCTTTGTCAAAATGCACCGCTCACAGTTTTTAACCCAACTCTCAACATCTTCATAAAGCCCAACCCAGAAACATCTCCCTCTGAGCAGGTTCACAGTGCGTTCTATGCCCTGATGTCCCATGTGGTTGTGTACACTCCCTAAGACTTGGTCTCTTAGACAAGCAGGTACGAGTAACTGCCACACTTCACCATGACGTGGATCTTTAACAACTCTGTACAGCAATTTTTCCTTTTCCTGTACACGACTCCACTGTTTCAACAGTCTTTTCACAGAGCTAGATAGAGCTGCTCGCTCCCTAGCATTAGGCTTCCTCCCTTGATCCCAAAATGTCCTGAACTCTTTCAAGGTGGTGTCACTAGCCTGAAAACCTATTAGCTCCTCTTTGGTAAAACCTGGAAGTGTGGGTGTGTTGCCTTGTCTCATGCTTACCTCACCTGAACTTGACTCCATAGCACGGATCTGTCTCACCTTATAACACTCAAGACTTTTGGTGACAAGGTCAGAATCCAGAACGGTGCCTCTCTCAATCAGGTTACACACGGCAATGCAACCATCAAAATCTGAATCAGGATCAGTTTCAGGCTCCCCTGCAAACTCCTGCCTAGAGAGGGCATCTGCGGCAGCATTGCTACTACCAGGACGGTACTTCACTTCAAAATCAAAAACAGACAGTTGAGCTACCCACCTCTGCTCGATAGCACCTAACTTGGCTGTTTTGAGGTGGCAGAGTGGATTGTTATCAGTCAGGACAACAAATTTTGCACCCAGCAAGTAACCTCTAAACTTCTCAGCAATTGCCCATTTCAAAGCGAGCAATTCCAACTTCATGCTACTGTAATTCCTGTCGTTTTTCTCAGCCTGACGTAACCGGCGACTTGCGTAGGCTATGACGCGCTTGGCGTTACCCTGCTGCTGATACAATACAGCACCTAATCCGTGCTGACTGGCGTCTGTCTCAACTATGAAGGACTGTGTGAAATCAGCAAAACCCAAAATGGGAGCAGAGGTAAGTTTTCCTTTTAACTGTTCAAAAGATGACTCACACTCATGTGTCCACATAGCACCAAACTGGTTACCTGCTTTTTTTGTTCTCTTTTCACCTGAACATTTGTTGACTAAGTCGTGTAATGGTCCAGCAATTTGTGAAAAACCTTGAATGAATCTCCTATAATAACTACAGAAACCTAAAAAAGACTGCAACTCTTTCACCGTGGTTGGGACCTTCCAGTTGTTAACAGCGGAGACCTTGGACGGATCAGTCCCCACACCTTCCGCTGACACCTGGTGACCCAGAAACTTTACTGACTGCTGTAGGAAAGCACACTTTTGCAACTTCACCTTAAGGCCTGTCTCTGCCAGTCTTTTCAGCACGGTTTCCAGTCTCTCCAAATGTTGCTCGAATGTCTCTGAAAAAACCAAGATATCATCTAGGTAGACCAGGAGTATCTGAAAAATTAGATCACTCATAGTGACTTGCATGAGTCTTTGAAATGTCGCTGGCCCATTACAAACACCAAAAGGCATTCTCACATATTCATATAGGCCAAACGGTGTAGTGAAAGCTGTCTTACCCATGTCTCTCTCATGCATGGCCACTTGATGATACCCACTCGCTAAATCTATAGTTGAGAAGAATTTCGCCCCCCTCAATGCGTCAAAACTCTCATCAATCCTCGGTAGCGGGAATGCATCACGTCTTGTCTTGGAGTTAAGCTTTCTGTAGTCGACACATAGTCTTAGACTACCATCTACCTTCCTCACAAGTACTATCGGTGAAGCATAGGCACTTGAGCTTTCTCTGATAACTCCTTTCCTTAACAGCTTGCCTATGTGTTCCCTGACTTCACTGTACTGTGTGGGTGGGATTCGTCTGTATGGCTGTGTCACAGGTATGTCGTCTGTGAGATTGATCTCATGTTTCACTTTGTCAGTGTGGCCTAGATCTGCATCCTCCGTTGCGAACACAAAATAATATTTCTCCAGCAGCAAAGCCAGTTGTGCCCGCTCTTCTGTGCTGCCACTGAAATCAAGTTGGTCGAGGATGGACTGTACATCTGTGGATGTTTTGGGATGTTCGTCTATACTCACTTGTTCAGTATCTGCTGAGATTCTGTGGAACTGTATCTCACAAAGTTCATCACTTTTTACACTGTCTACATGAGTCAAAACCCCTAGCCTGATCCTTGGCTTCAGCCAGATATCTTCATCAGACATGTTCATGACTTGTACGGGAAACATATGACTCTCAGATGAAACTAGGGTAGGCACAACAACCAAACCACCAGGCAAGGGTGCACTCCCAGGCTCCAACAACATTAAAGGGCCATGTACACTCACAGTCCTAAGTCCCCTTGCCATGACTGTGGTGGCAGATAAAGCAGGAACATGGACCATCTCCCTACTCGCCACTCTTGCAAAGGAGAGTCTGTCTGTTACAGTTACTGCATGAAGATTATTGAAAGCCTCTCTCCAGTTCGAGTCAAGTTTTTTCTGTAGTGTGGTGTCAAACTCAGTGTGTACGAGCTCTCGACATTTTTTGACAACGTTCATCCCTATGAGTCCTGGAACAGAGGAAGAGTGTGCAGAATCCTTAACTATCAGGAAGCCTCGCTCTGGAATAGTCAGACCCATCACTTCGACCTCAAGTTCTACATAGCCCATATAAGGTATGTCTAATCCATTTGCTGCAGTGATCTTTAACCACTCAAATGCAGGATGAATGTCTTCACTTTTATCTGACAAGTGTTCCATGAAAAAACTCTCAGAAATTGTGCTGACCTGGCTACCAGTGTCAAGTAGACATGATACTGAGACTCCCTGAAGTTTCAGTTCAACAGTTTTGCATTCCCGACTGCACGCTCTAAGATCCTACTTCTGTCTAGTGTTACTACTGGTGAGCCAGTAGACCCCCCTCGAATCGCCTGGCTCATGGCAACCGAGGGTGAAAGTTTTCCTGCACTACGTAAGGACCAGGTGTTGTTTCATCGTGGCCTCTTTTGGCCTGCAGGCACTTTTTCGCAATGTGGCCCACGCCTCTACACTTGAAACAGATAGGCTGACCGTCTGGTGTGAACCGCGGTTGCACGCGTGGTTGTGGTCTAGCTCGTGGCTTGGGCTCGTGGAAAGCCATTTCAGTGGTACGTCTACTCAGCTCAGTTACAGCACTTGCTAGGTCAGCAAGTGTTTTGCCTAACTCTACCAACTGTTTTCCCTGTTGAGCTACTGCTCTTTGAACATCACCTAACGCAGTAGATTGGCCAGTGTTTGTCTCAGTAGCAGAGAACTGGGATTCTGAAAATTCGGAAACTTCCGACTTAACCTGGCTGCTTTTAACAACTCTGGGACGATGGGGCCTGCTCTCCTCCATTTCCCACAGGAGAGCTTCGCGCCTCACATCCAAAAGGCTACAGTCTGGTTGGTCCCTGACCATCTTTCTGAGTTCACGTCGGAGAGCTGAATCTCTTAAACCCTCTATGAACTGATCCCGCAGAACAAATTTCTCATTAGGTATCACATTTGCTGACTGCTTCACTGCAGAGCTCAAGATCTGGGATAGAGCATGGGAGTAGTCTCGGAGGTCTTCTCCCTCTGCTTGTTTACGGTTGTAAAAGGTCTGCAAAAGCTGTGTAATGCTGCGTTTTTCCCCAAATGCATTCCTTAAAAAGGAGTATAAATCACTGGGCCCCACTGACTGACCCCCCATGCATAGTCGAACCTCCTCCAATGCAGGACCACGCAACAGAGATAGTATGTAGTCACACTGCCCCTCTGTTGTATGCTCTCTGGATCTTAAAACCCTTTCAACCTCTTCAATAAACTCTTCCACAGACCTCCCATCCGTACCACCCTCCCCACTAAATGCTTGAATCTGGCGTTCTCTTGGAACATAGATGTATGAACGGGTGGGTGCACTGTTATCATTTGCCCTCTGAGCCTCCATCTCGTCATTTAACTTGACCAGTTCATCTCGCAATTTAGTGAGCTCTCGCATGCGAATCTGCATTTCTGTTGTAGCATCTGTGCTTGTACCCTCTGCCTCCTCGGATGCCTGGCTGAACCGGTCATCCCCATGAAATGAAACAACCTCATCTTCAGAATCACTAGACATGATGAAACATTAGCTTTTACTCAGTCCAGTCTGAAGTGAATTTTAAGTCCAACACCAAAATCAAGGATACAGTGAAAACAGTCTTAAACGTGGGACACTGCTGAGTCCTGCTCTTAGCAGCTGGATGAAGTGCTGAGCAGAGCTGATGTCGCAGTGTGATCCTCAACGCAGATCTGGATGAGCCGTGTTGACCAGGAAACAGTTGCACCACTTGGAGTCCCTCAATTCGTCTCTCACTGGTCACCACTTCCAGTACAGGCTGGCCTCTCCGACATGTCCACCCACAGGCTTCTCCTGCAATCCTCACCACTGCCGTACTTTCTCAAATAAAATAAAAAAATTAAGCTACAACTGCCAATTGCAAAAAAAAAATGTTTTGGCTACAACCCCACTCCTGGTACCAAATTGTGTTGCCCGTGGGAATTTAATACACACACACAGGACACAATAACTGGGGTTTTATAGCTTTACTCCATGCAATAGGACAGTCGTCCAAATCAATAACCCATAGAAAATAAAATACAAAAAAAGTCTCAAAGTACGGCAGTGGCCGAGGAACTAATCACACATAACAAAATACAAGGTCAGTAAGCTAACAATTCAACAAACACAATTTTGCATGTACACAGACACTTACACTTCAACACTCGTCTTCACCACGTGTTTGAGCTTTCTTTACTCAGCACCGAAGTTAGCTGGTAATTGTGGTTGTCGCATACTGTAGTGTTCACAACCGTCCGAATGAAACAAGTGTCCGTTACCCACTTGTACGATCTCCGGCACGCATTCACAGAGGGAAAAAAAAACCCACAACAACCCAGAATGCACTTCGCGGCAAAACCCTAACTGGGCTCAATGCTGCCACCCTGTGACCAATAAGTGTCTGTGTGCATTTCTGTGTACATGGAGTAAAGAGAACACAATAAACAAAGAACACATAAAAACAAGAACTTCTGGGGTTATTTACCACCCGGCTACACATAGAAAAACACATCCAAACAGTGAAATCATAGCAAAATCAAACACTGAGGGTACAGAAGTTTATCTTATGAGATGTTGTCTTTATTTGTGTGGTTTATATTTTGGGACGGTAGAAAAATGAACAAAATCAGAAAACAGCTTTATCTCAGCTGAATACCCACACAAACAAACTCTAATAGAAAACACATCCAAAAAGTTAAATCATAGCAAAATAAAACAATGTGGGTACAGAAGAATATCTTATGAGATGTTGACTTTATTTGTGTTGTTTATATTTTGGGACAGTAGAAAAATGAACAAAATCAGAAAACAGCTTTAACTCAGCTGAATACCCACACAAAAAGACATTCATAGAAAAACACATTCAAACAGTGAAATCATAGCTAAATCAAACACTGAGGGTACAGAAGTTTTTCTATGAGATTTTGACTTTATTGTTGTGGTTTATATTTTGAGACAGTAGAAAATGAACAAAAACACAAAACAGCTTCATCTCAGCTGAATACCCACACAAAAAGACATTCATAGAAAAACACATCCAAACAGTGAAATCATAGCAAAATCAAACACTGAGGGTACAAGAATATATCTTTTGAGAAGTTGACTCTATTTTGTGTGGTTTATATTTTGGCACAGTAGAAAAATGAAAAAAATGAGAAAACAGCTTTCTCTCAGCTTAATGCGCACAAAAACAACCACTAATAGTAAACACATCCAAACAGTTAAATCATAGTAAAATCAAACACTAAGGGGACAGAGGTTTATCTCATGAGATGTTGACTTTATTTGTGTAGTTTATATTTTGGGACAGTAGTAAAATGAACAAAATCAGAAAACAGCTTTCTCTCAGCTTAATGCGCACAAAAACAAACACTAATAGTAAACACATCCAAACAGTGAAATCATAGCAAAATCAAACACTGAGGGTACAAGAATATATCTTTTGAGAAGTTGACTCTATTTTGTGTGGTTTATATTTTGGCACAGTAGAAAAATGAAAAAAATGAGAAAACAGCTTTCTCAAAGCTTAATGCGCACAAAAACAAACACTAATAGTAAACACATCCAAACAGTTAAATCATAGTAAAATTAAACACTGAGGGTACAGCAGTTTATCTTGTGAGATGGTAACTTTATTTGTGCGGTTTATAATTTGAGACAGTAGAAACATTTAAAAAATCAGAAAACAGCTTTATCTCAGCTGAATACCCACACGAAAAGACACATATAGAAAAACACATCCAAACAGTGAAATCATAGCAAAATCAAACACTGAGGGTACAGAAGTTTATCTTATGAGATGTTGTCTTTATTTGTGTGGTTTATATTTTGGGACAGTAGAAAAATGAAAAAAATGAGAAAACAGCTTTCTCTCAGCTTAATGCGCACAAAAACAAACACTAATAGTAAACACATCCAAAAAGTGAAATCATAGTCAAATTAAACACTGAGGGTACAAGAATATATCTTTTGAGAAGTTGACTCTATTTTGTGTGGTTTATATTTTGGCACAGTAGAAAAATGAAAAAAATGAGAAAACAGCTTTATCTCAGCTTAATGCGCACAAAAACAAACACTAATAGTAAACACATCCAAACAGTTAAATCATAGTAAAATCAAACACTAAGGGGACAGAGGTTTATCTCATGAGATGTTGACTTTATTTGTGTGGTTTATATTTTGGGACAGTAGTAAAATGAACAAAATCAGAAAACAGCTTTCTCTCAGCTTAATGCGCACAAAAACAAACACTAATAGTAAACACATCCAAACAGTGAAATCATAGCAAAATCAAACACTGAGGGTACAAGAATATATCTTTTGAGAAGTTGACTCTATTTTGTGTGGTTTATATTTTGGCACAGTAGAAAAATGAAAAAAATGAGAAAACAGCTTTCTCTCAGCTTAATGCGCACAAAAACAAACACTAATAGAAAACACATCCAAACAGTTAAATCATAGCAAAATCAAACACTGAGGGTACAGAAGTTTATCTTATGAGATGTTGACTTTATTTGTGTGGTTTATATTTTGGGACGGTAGAAAAATGAACAAAATCAGAAAACAGCTTTATCTCAGCTGAATACCCACACAAACAAACTCTAATAGAAAACACATCCAAAAAGTTAAATCATAGCAAAATAAAACAATGTGGGTACAGAAGAATATCTTATGAGATGTTGACTTTATTTGTGTTGTTTATATTTTGGGACAGTAGAAAAATGAACAAAATCAGAAAACAGCTTTAACTCAGCTGAATACCCACACAAAAAGACATTCATAGAAAAACACATCCAAACAGTGAAATCATAGCTAAATCAAACACTGAGGGTACAGAAGTTTTTCTATGAGATTTTGACTTTATTGTTGTGGTTTATATTTTGAGACAGTAGAAAATGAACAAAAACACAAAACAGCTTCATCTCAGCTGAATACCCACACAAAAAGACATTCATAGAAAAACACATCCAAACAGTGAAATCATAGCAAAATCAAACACTGAGGGTACAAGAATATATCTTTTGAGAAGTTGACTCTATTTTGTGTGGTTTATATTTTGGCACAGTAGAAAAATGAAAAAAATGAGAAAACAGCTTTCTCTCAGCTTAATGCGCACAAAAACAAACACTAATAGTAAACACATCCAAACAGTTAAATCATAGTAAAATCAAACACTAAGGGGACAGAGGTTTATCTCATGAGATGTTGACTTTATTTGTGTGGTTTATATTTTGGGACAGTAGTAAAATGAACAAAATCAGAAAACAGCTTTCTCTCAGCTTAATGCGCACAAAAACAAACACTAATAGTAAACACATCCAAACAGTGAAATCATAGCAAATCAAACACTGAGGGTACAAGAATATTTCTTTTGAGAAGTTGACTCTATTTGTGTGTGGTTTATATTTTGGCACAGTAGAAAAATGAAAAAAATGAGAAAACAGCTTTCTCTCAGCTTAATGCGCACAAAACAAACACTAATAGTAAACACATCCAAACAGTGAAATCATAGTAAAATTAAACACTGAGGGTACAGCAGTTTATCTTGTGAGATGGTAACTTTATTTGTGCGGTTTATATTTTGAGACAGTAGAAACATTTAAAAATCAGAAAACAGCTTTATCTCAGCTGAATACCCACACGAAAAGACACATATAGAAAAACACATCCAAACAGTGAAATCATAGCAAAATCAAACACTGAGGGTACAGAAGTTTATCTTATGAGATGTTGACTTTATTTGTGTGGTTTATATTTTGGGACAGTAGAAAAATGAAAAAAATGAGAAAACAGCTTTCTCTCAGCTTAATGCGCACAAAAACAAACACTAATAGTAAACACATCCAAAAAGTGAAATCATAGTCAAATTAAACACTGAGGGTACAAGAATATATCTTTTGAGAAGTTGACTCTATTTTGTGTGGTTTATATTTTGGCACAGTAGAAAAATGAAAAAAAATGAGAAAACAGCTTTATCTCAGCTTAATGCGCACAAAAACAAACACTAATAGTAAACACATCAAAACAGTTAAATCATAGTAAAATCAAACACTAAGGGGACAGAGGTTTATCTCATGAGATGTTGACTTTATTTGTGTGGTTTATATTTTGGGACAGTAGTAAAATGAACAAAATCAGAAAACAGCTTTCTCTCAGCTTAATGCGCACAAAAACAAACACTAATAGTAAACACATCCAAACAGTGAAATCATAGCAAAATCAAACACTGAGGGTACAAGAATATATCTTTTGAGAAGTTGACTCTATTTTGTGTGGTTTATATTTTGGCACAGTAGAAAAATGAAAAAAATGAGAAAACAGCTTTATCTCAGCTGAATACCCACACGAAAAGACACATATAGAAAAACACATCCAAACAGTGAAATCATAGCAAAATCAAACACTGAGGGTACAGAAGTTTATCTTATGAGATGTTGTCTTTATTTGTGTGGTTTATATTTTGGGACGGTAGAAAAATGAACAAAATCAGAAAACAGCTTTATCTCAGCTGAATACCCACACAAACAAACTCTAATAGAAAACACATCCAAAAAGTTAAATCATAGCAAAATAAAACAATGTTGGTACAGAAGAATATCTTATGAGATGTTGACTTTATTTGTGTTGTTTATATTTTGGGACAGTAGAAAAATGAACAAAATCAGAAAACAGCTTTAACTCAGCTGAATACCCACACAAAAAGACATTCATAGAAAAACACATCCAAACAGTGAAATCATAGCTAAATCAAACACTGAGGGTACAGAAGTTTTTCTATGAGATTTTGACTTTATTGTTGTGGTTTATATTTTGAGACAGTAGAAAATGAACAAAAAAACAAAACAGCTTCATCTCAGCTGAATACCCACACAAAAAGACATTCATAGAAAAACACATCCAAACAGTGAAATCATAGCAAAATCAAACACTGAGGGTACAAGAATTTATCTTTTGAGAAGTTGACTCTATTTTGTGTGGTTTATATTTTGGCACAGTAGAAAAATGAAAAAAATGAGAAAACAGCTTTCTCTCAGCTTAATGCGCACAAAAACAAACACTAATAGTAAACACATCCAAACAGTTAAATCATAGTAAAATCAAACACTAAGGGGACAGAGGTTTATCTCATGAGATGTTGACTTTATTTGTGTAGTTTATATTTTGGGACAGTAGTAAAATGAACAAAATCAGAAAACAGCTTTCTCTCAGCTTAATGCGCACAAAAACAAACACTAATAGTAAACACATCCAAACAGTGAAATCATAGCAAGATCAAACACTGAGGGTACAAGAATATATCTTTTGAGAAGTTGACTCTATTTTGTGTGGTTTATATTTTGGCACAGTAGAAAAATGAAAAAAATGAGAAAACAGCTTTCTCAAAGCTTAATGCGCACAAAAACAAACACTAATAGTAAACACATCCAAACAGTTAAATCATAGTAAAATTAAACACTGAGGGTACAGCAGTTTATCTTGTGAGATGGTAACTTTATTTGTGCAGTTTATATTTTGAGACAGTAGAAACATTTAAAAAATCAGAAAACAGCTTTATCTCAGCTGAATACCCACACGAAAAGACACATATAGAAAAACACATCCAAACAGTGAAATCATAGCAAAATCAAACACTGAGGGTACAGAAGTTTATCTTATGAGATGTTGTCTTTATTTGTGTGGTTTATATTTTGGCACAGTAGAAAAATGAAAAAAATGAGA
>NW_025321891.1:0-10000 GCF_019176455.1 Solea senegalensis | reverse complement strand
AATGGTGTAAATAAAAGAAAATGTTTGTTGTGTTTCTTTGTTATTTCTTTACATTCAAACAGCGTCCTGTCTCACAGGCTATCGCTGGCACACAGGGTTAAAAATACACCAGAGCTCAGTGAGCTTATTAGCATTTGTCTACTTATGCCTTAAGTCTCCATAAGCCCAGGATTTTGTCACCTACAGAAGATCTGAATCAGGCATATGGAAAAGCCCAGGAATTAAAAAAGGATAAACTATTCTATTTCAAGTCTCACCTCACGATCATGTGCTGATCAGATACAACTTCAGAACCAGGTAAGTGGTTCTGCCGTCATGGCTGACCCATTTATATTCAAGTCATAAGCATACAGACGATAACTGAAGTGAAATAAGTTTCAATTCAAAGGACTGATCGTGCACAATCAAGTCTCACAAAACAGACGTTAAACATCATTAAACATCATTAAACATCATTAAACATCATTAAACAACAGACAGGAGTGAGTGTTCATGTTTCTTTGCTCCACATAACAAAGTTAAAGGTGAATCATTTGAAGTAATTAACATTAACAACGTACAACCCAACAAACTAGGACCAACCCCTCCAACTCTGAGAGAGTTCAATGTTCATTGACGGGAACAGTGACGTTCAGGAACACCTGAACGTTCACAGAGCCGCTGAGTAACATGACTCTGTTGAGAAGAACCTGGTTCCTGTTTGACAGGAGTGGTTTAGAGGTTATTTCCACCATTTCACCACCAAACACCACCACCCCTCCCCCGACACACACACACAATCCTGGCGACCACAGTAACACAAGCTTTCCAGCACATCGTCGGTTCATCTCATGACATAAAGACACATCACTGCCCTCTTCTGTGTTGTGTGAGTGCTGGTTCGTTGAGGCAGAAGCAGGTGAGAGTCCACCTGCAGCAACACTAGACTTCCTCTGCCACAGCACACCAGCATTTAACTGACTGGACTACCGTCTTTGTGGTTCTGAGGCCGTTAATAATAAATAATAATAATAATAATTCAATATTTGTAAGCATCATCGTTTTCCCAAAGTCGAGTTTTGGTTGTGTGACATTTTGAGATGTTCCCACAAACACGAGCAAAGGTCCAGACTTGAGTGTGGACGGTCCCACAGTGAGACATCATTGGACAGCGGCACACTCACTCTGCCACAGGGTTTGTTTCCACAGCTGCCTCCATCAGTGAGTCCAAATATTACATGTGCATTTATTATTATTGTTATTATTATTGTTGTTATTTTAGCTCCTGTGACCTCACGAGCTACAGACAGTGATCTTGGTCAGAAAAGGTCGTGTGATGTTCAGATAAAGTGAACAAACTTACAGAAGCAGGCGTAGATTTTATCACGTGACGCAAATAAAACCTGTTTCTCCCACTGGCAGCCATGTTTCCAGTGACAGTGATCCTCTTAAATCACGGTATTTATTTTTAGGGTTACACATATTGATTGTGTGTGTGTGTGTATGTGTGAGAGAGAGCGAGACTCAGTATTAAAGAATCTTGAACACGACGCCCAAATAGACAAACCCTGAAAAGCCTGAAATGATGCAGCCCCTTCATTCATTTAATACTCCTCTGATCAACCACTCCATCTCTCTCTCTCTCTCTCTCTTCCTCTCATTTTCCCTCAGTTTGCCCTTTCCAGAAGGTCCTTCCCTAAACCCCAGAGAAACAGGGAGGGGGAGGAGTCTGGGATGGCGAGGACGTGCTAGTAATCCGTGCAGTGACCCAGGTCAATTCAATTATCCTGTTTTCTTTCACTGTGCGACGTGTGTGCCCATTTCACAGCCAACTCCCTTAATGCGCCCAGGATTAGCTTCTCTTACTTTTAATGATCTACCTATTGATGCCTTGGGTCCCATTGCACACACACACACACACACACACACACACACACTCACTCTCTCTCTCTCGCACACACACACTATGTTTGCAAAGCTAACCTTCTGAGGACACTGCACTGACTTCCCTTCATTAGGACATCTTAAACCAGCATCATAACCAGTTCATGTCTAACCTCAGCCTTTGAACAACTATTCAAATCTTAACACTTAACTTCCTAACAAATTAAGTTCTGCCTTGTTAGGACCAGGTTTTGGTTTCAATGATGACTACCGGTCCTGACTAGGTGTCACACACACACACACAGGCTTCACATCACACCTCCAAGCTTTTGATAATCACCTTGGGCCTAACACGTTAGTGTTAGAAGCTAGTTAATCTTAACACTGGAGGGGGGTAAGCGGTCAGTTAATACTATCAACAGTGTGCAGGACTCACATGCATTCAAATACCCACACAGGGTTCTGCAGTATATTAAGCACACACTGACTTAACAGCGTCACATCACGGCACGGCACGGCACGGCACGGCAGGGTTAGGTTCCATCTCCAATACAACAAAAAGTACCTACTCAATGTGGGCGGAGTCATCACTGTACGGACTTTGTTTTATATGCGACACTCACACACACACGCAAACGAGTGACTAGTGACTTTACACCAGTCTTCTGTAGTTGTTGGAGATTAACCCACGTTGTTTTAAGAGATCTACAGTTCAGTGCTGTTCAGCTTGATTTGTGTGTGAGGCGTCTCTTCCTGGGACTAAAAATATAATAATATAATAATATAAATAGTACCTGGTAGCAGGTACAATGACACCCAGCTAATAAAATGTATCCCAGATTCAGTGTCCACTCTTTTCATCAAGCGCTTTGTTATCAAGGCTGAAGTTACCAAAAACACAACGTAGCCTAAAAAAAGGAGCCAATCACAAGTGAGTATTTTCCCCTGGCATGCTAGGGGCGGGCTTAACACGACAACAACATCAAGCATCCATCATGGCAGCCACAGGAGAGCAGCTGTGTTTCTTTTGAACCAAGTCTGAAAACAGAGTAGGTTTGTAGGGTGTTGTTTACCTGGGATGTCCTGTCCACTGTAGTTCCATCCAGCCACTGTCAACATGGAGGGCAGAGGAGATCCAGGCCTACTGTCCCTGTCTCTCTCCCTGTCTCGGTCTCTGTCCCACTTACTCTCAGCCTGCTGGGTAATATGTCTGACCGTGTCCTTGTTCTTCCTGTTCTTCCTCCGCCCTGACCCTGACAGGGGTTGCCAGGGTCCCTCCCCACCTCCTCCTGCGGCTCCTCCACTCCCTTGCTCTCCCTGGCTCTGTGCTCTCCCCCTGGCATGAGAGGAGGAGTTGGGGGAAACCTGTTCCTCTTTGACGGTAATGGGCCTGTAGTCATGTGGCCAGGCAGGCTGAGAGTCGTGACAGGCTTCCTCCTGGCTCTCGTGGCTCTTGGGAGGTTCTTGGTCCTCCTTGCCATACGTGCTGCCTCCCTCGTGGCAGCTGGCGATGGCCGAGTCCCCAGAAGAGTTGGCCGGGCTGGTGCGTCGTGCCAGCCAAGGGGAGGTGCTGCGACCGGACATGATGGAGGCGAGAGCTTCGGAAGCTATGCCCATGATCCCGCCTCCTCCGCCTCCTCCTCCTCCTCCCCCGCCTCCTCCGCCTAACGTGGCTCCCACAATGTTCCCTGTTCCCGCTAAGCTCACTCCTCCTCCACCTCCAGCGCCTCCTCCACCGATGCCGACAGCAGCCACAGCTCCCATTTCAAAGTCAGCCATTTCATCAGCCATCTCAGAGCGGATGCTGATGTCCAGCGCAGCCTTGATGAAGCTGTGACACGCCTGGACGATGTCGGTCATCTGCAGGTAGCTGGCGGCCGACATGACCTCGATCACGTTCTTACTGGTCAGAGCTAGGTGCGCTGAGTACATGAAATCCAAGATGGCTTTGAATCCCGTCGCTGTGACGATGTCCAGGTGAGTGACAGTCGTCTGGTGGTGAGGCTCCGCCCCTTTCTTTACCTGAATAAGGAAGGAGAGTTTACAGCCATGTTTTCTTGTTTCTTTTTTTCTAACACTGAGCATCAAACTCTGAGCTGAGAAAAACAACCCTTCCTCCCCTTACCTGGCAGTAAAGAGTCTTAAAGTAGCGTGAGGAGCCCAGGAGGACGTTCTTGTGGGCCTTGAAGATCTTTCCATCCACGATGACACAGGCGTCGCAGAGGATGCCGTGCTGCCTCTGCTCATTGAGCTCTCTGAGGAGCTGACGGTAGTGAGAGGAGATCTCCATGTCCTCCTTCCTGTTGTTCATCTGTGTTGCTGAACAAACGCCTGCGAGGAAAGGAAAGAGGACACAGAAGGAATGAACTCAGGATGTATCATTGTAGGTCTGCGGCTGACATTCATGGTTGTTTTGGTCCACATATAGAGACACTCGTGCTGTCACGCTGTCTCACAGGAGCAAATACAAGTATTCACATTTCTCTTTTTATTTGACAGAAAAACAAACACTAACACTAACTAACTGGATGTAGTAACTGTTGCATTCAACTCCTTTATACATCCTCTACCCTCCTAGAACCAGGAGCAGCAGGCAGCTACCCTGGACCTGGAATCCAAACGGCAACCCTCCAGGTACAAGCCAAGTTCCCTTTCCTCTTGGCCATGGGCTGCCCGTGAATTGAAATCATCAGAGTAATGCTGTCTCAGTAATACGTGTGACAGAAAAACAACGGCATCAATAGAAACCACATTTCAACCACTGTAGGTTTGATGTTTAAAAACAACAGTCTGACAGTGTGTGTGTGTGTGTATGTGTGTGTGTGTGTGTCTGACAGGTTCATTCTGACAGTGTGTGTGCGCGGTGTGTGCAAGCAGGTTGTCTGTGTGTGTATGCAGGTAAGCGTGTGTGTGTGTGTGTGTGTGAGACACGATTAAAAGCAGAACACTTCTACAAAACAGCTCAGAAGACAAAAACACTTCCTTTAGTGCAGACAATTTAACGATTACATTTATCAGTTTTCTTCTTCTTCTCATTTCAGCTGTGAATATTTAATCAGCTGTCAAGACCAAACCAAACCTCTGTGGTCCTGATGTGGATCGGTTCAGTTCACATAAACACTGATTTCCAGAGAAAACACCTGCGATTGGTAACGTCTGAGGAGCAGAAGATCTTCAAACGTTTGATTATCCGATCAGTTGATCGTCACAAGGTCATGTACGTGGAGAATCTGTTCACACTCCGTTATAATGACTCCATGAATCAGTTATTAAACCATTACTAACTGACACACATCTGTCATTCACATGCTGCACCAGGAACAATGTTCTCCTCAGCATGGAGCTGGGGATCGAACCCACAACCTCACCCACCGTCACCCCAATAGAAATCAATAATTATGACTATTGATAATGAATAGTGACATTAAATAGTATAATTATCTGTTATTTATTACGTATTAGTATTGCTATCAATTACTGATACGTGTGAGTATTGATATTGATTATATCAGTGTCAGTATTCATGTTTTTAAAATGATCTATAATCCTCATCAGTCAGTACAACGCTGTCTCATCAACAGATAATCCATACTCATAGAATCAGTGTCAGTTATCAATACTTACTCAATGTATGGATTATCTGTTGCTCGGTGACTGAAACATCAGTCTCACCAGTGCAGCAACAAGAGACACTGTAACGTATCCATATGTGATTGTCCTGCAATTGATTGATTATTGCAGAATGGCTGTATTGTCATCCTTCATGACTCATCAATCAAAACAATAATCGACAGATGAATCACTTGTTCATCTTGTTTTATTGTTACTGTATCAACTAGTGCTGTAGTACTCCAGACCACTTTTTGAAGGTCTCGGAATCGACTGCATTTTCACTCGACTCTAGTCTTGGACAAAGCGGACTCGGGATTTTATTTCAAGACCGGTCAAGACCACAACTGTGGGGATATCAATAAATCGCCAGTGCATGTTTGGATGAACTTGTTAATATCATTACTGTGATTGTGTGTAAATATAAGTAAGTATTTCTTCAGGTTAAACAATAACTTGACTCATTTATCATGAGTCTTGTCTCGGTCTCGACCCCTCAAAGTCTTGGTCTTGTCTCGGGTCTCGACCTCTCAAAGTCTTGGTCTTGTCTCAAGGTCTCTCACCCTTCAAAGTCTTGTTCTGTCTCGGGTTCCCCACCTCAAAGTTCTGGGTCTTGTCCTTGGTCTCACCTCTCAAAGTCTTGGTTCACTGCCCCACTCCCTCAAAGTCTTGGTCTTGTCTCGGTCTCGACCTCAAAGTCTTGGTCTTGTCTCGGCCCCACCCCTCAAAGTCTTTGTCTTGTCTCTCGGGTCTCGACCTCTCAAAGTCTTGGTCTTGTCTCGTCTCGACCCTCAAAGTCTTGGTCTTGTCTCGTCTGCCCTCAAAGTCTTGGTCTTGTCTCGGCCCCACTGTGTCTTGGTCTTGTCTCGCCCCACCTCAAAGTTCCTTGGTCTTGTCTCGGTCTCACCTCTCAAAGTCTTGGTCTTGTCTCGGTCTCGACCCTTCTGAGTCTTGGTCTTGTCTCGGCCAATTCCTCTCAAAGTCTTAGTTCAGTCTCGTCCACCTCTCAAAGTCTTGGTCTTGTCTCTGCCCTCACTCCCTCAAAGTCTTGGTTGTCTCGTCTCAATCTCTCAAAGTCTTGGTCTTGTCTCTCGTTCCCGGTCTCAAAAGTCTTGTCTTATGTCTCGTCTCACCTCTCAAAGTCTTGGTCTTGTCTCTGCCCCGGCCCTCAAAGTCTTGTCTTGTCTCGGCCCCACCTCTCAAAGTCTTAGTCTTGTTCCCCGTCTCTAATTCTCCTCAAAGTCTTGGTCTTGTCTCTGTCTCACCCTTCAGAGTCTGGTCTTAGGTCTCGGTCTCGACCTCTCAAAGTCTTAGTCTTGTCTCGTCCTCGGGTCTCAAGTCTTGGTTGTCTTGTCTCGTCTCACCTCTCAAAGTCTTGGTCTTGTCTCGCCCCACCTCTCAAGTCTTGGTCTTGTCTCGGTCTCGACCTCTCAAAGTCTTGGTCTCGTCTTGGTCTCGATACACGGTGGTCTTGGTCTCGACTTGGTCTCGGTTTAGGTGGTCTTGACTACAACACTAAACATCAGTGTACTGTTGGCTCTGTGTGTTGATAAAACATCATTCTGTTCATTAATCAGCTTATTCATCAATGATTTTGATGAATGCTTTTCCCGTCTGGGCTGGGTCTGTCTCTTGCCCCTGTCTCTGTCTCACCCACACACACACACACACACACACAGACTGCAGTGCATTATGAGAGTTAGCAGCCAGTGCCCCCCCCTCGTCTCAGTGAGGGACACAGAAGTGATTTGTTTGGGAACGCCACAGCTGTCAGCTCTCGTGGGTCTTTGAAGACGCGACAGCTCGGGTCGGCCGAGGCGACAGCAGCGTTTGCTCGGGGGCCGGCACACTTCAGGTCATGTTAGGCAAAGCTCTGCTCAACCTGATCGCCTGTAAGATCGAATAAATCCGGTGTCTCCTTTAGGTCCACTCGGTCAAAGACACGGTGGAAAACCTGTCCTGAAAGTCTGAAAACCAAACTTTCCCCCTCAGTGGTGATGGAGAGCATCGTGAGTGAGGCGGAGCAAACTCAGCTGACTTCCTCTAACGTTTGACATTTTTATTTTAGAGAAAAGGGAACAAAAATATTGCTGTCCTAACCTTGAGGTTTTATTTCTTTCTGCAATGCCCTGATGAAGGTATTGAGTCTTCATCTCTCACCTTTGGAGACAAATGGCTTTAAAGACACCGCAGCAAGCCCTCCTCCTCCTCCTCCTCCTCCTCCTCTCTACGCTCTTCTTCTCTCAGGGCCACTGGCACATTCTATTGTATAGCTCAGTGTATAAGACAGGCTCCTTCTCAGAGCCACATAAAACATGGAAGAAGTCATTTATTCACAGAGAAACACCTCAATAGCTGCCGTTGCTTATTCTTTTGGAGTCAGTGTGAATGAGGGAGTACAGGGTCACAGTGAAGCACATACCAATCAGCAGCTTCCACTGGAGACGCGTGTGTGTGTGTGTCTGTGTGTGTGTGTGTGTGTCTGTGTGTGTCTGTGTGTGTGTGTGTGTGTGTCTGTGTGTGCACTGGTATCAGCACAGAGGAAGCCGTGAAGTGTTGCGTTCACGGTCCTTCGTCTTTGTTACACATCCAACCCACAAAAGTGATGATGATGATGATGATGATGATGATGAGCGCTCCAGAGACAACGCTGAAGACAGAGACGCGTTTTAGGACCTGAAACTGTACTTTTTGAAAACGCCTCCCAGAGTTGGAAAATCTGAAATCGCCGGCCTTGCGTTTCCGTGGAGACAGAGAATGCGATATTTTAGGAAGACGATGACGTCATATTAGCAGCTCTCTCTCTCGTGCTGTCATTCACTGTCAATGAAAATCACTAAAGTCAGTGTGAGAAGACAGAACACGTCGTGACTTCAGAGATTTCACACACAAAAAGTGTTGAATTGTAAAATAAAGACACGCACACACACGCACACACACACACACACACACACACACACACACACGACATGCATTTGTGTGTGAGTCGTCGGTACGAGGACAAAGAGGAAGATGTTCCTCCTGCTCCGAGGAACTTTAAAGTCATTCAGGGCATTTTAGATTGTCGACTCACGAGCGCCCCTACAGTTTCTGAATGTAATTGCACTCGTGGTAACTGTCATCCAAACAATACCCTGCGACACGCCTCAGATCACACAACAGTCATTCGTGTTCTTTCAGGAACTTGTTTTCATGTAACACTTATTTTGTCACATGAAATGAAGAAACACCACGTCAGGTTGATCCTCGAGCGTCGCCTCCACGCCGTAGCTGTGGGAGGTTCCACGGTGGCCAAAAATCTGCAGCTTTTGCTTCCCACTCGCGCGTCAATCAACCCAGACCCGAGAGTCGTGGACTCAGTGAAAACACTTCATTTCACCACAGAGAAAGTGGTCGGGTTGAACATTCGTGAACATTCGTGAACATTCGTGAACATTCGTGAACATTCGTGAACATCATGTTCTCTGTACATGACACTTGGTCCTCCACAGTCAAACCTGCAGCACATACACCCGTTTCCATTCTTTCTTTTCAGCTCCTCAGAAACTGCAGCACCATGATCAGCTGGGACCTCCCTCCGGCTCAAACACTTGTGCAGCCTTGATTTACAGCCCACTTTTCTTTTCTCCATCCCAAATATACACTTGACACAAGATGGCAAAGTAAGGGCAAATGAAGTTGTCAGACAATCAAGAGTGAGCGAGAGAGGCCGAGCGTTTTCTGTCTCATTCAAAGCATTAGCGTTCTCACCAAGGCCACACACACACACTGAAGCCTGCTCTCAGGACGTCACACGGCAGCACAGACAGAGAAAAAGCCTTTTCACCACTCAATCAAATGTTACAGCAAGGAAAATGTCATCAGAAGCTGATGATGATCTGTGAGAACCACACACACACACACACACACACACACATATTGTGTTTCTCCTGATGCAGACTGTCCCTCCGAGCCACTTCTCCGCCTCCTTGACCGCACAGGAGCGACTGGGAGAAAGTTAGAGGTCCTTCTGGATCAAAGGCCGAGCGAAACAAGAGCGAAGCTTTTGTTTTTCGGCCGACTCGTCTGACGCCAGCGTTTACAGCGAGCGACAAACACCAGAAATAACACGCCGCTAAACTTACATTTGTTCAAACATGTCACATTTTTTTACACTTTATTAATTATATTATAACTACACGAGTCAAGGGGAGCGTCGACCGGTCGTCTCTCAACTGGAAGGTTGAACATTTTACAAGGTGTAATGAGGCCGTTTCAGGGTGTTTTGATGGGAAGGATGTTGACTGTATGAGAAACACCGTGAACAGTTACTACATGTACATATATGTATAACCACAAATACACAACCATCACACAACTTCACTATTTATGTCAAAAACTGTTGCTATGGACTGATATACTAATATACTGATATAAACTGATATATACTGATATATACTAATATACTGATATATACTGAAATACTGATATATACTGATATACTGATATATACTAATATACTGATATACACTAATATACTGATATACTG
>NW_025321890.1:0-3994 GCF_019176455.1 Solea senegalensis | reverse complement strand
ATCACAGAAATTAGAATATATTCAAATTTAGAAGGTGAGAAATCACAGAAAGTAGAGAATATTCCCATTTAATACGTTGAAAAATGACAGAAAGTAGAACATGTTCACATTTAGAAGCTGACAAATGACAGAGAGTAGAACACGTTGACACTGAAGAATCTGAAATGACTTTTTTCCCCCACGTTCCCCGGCCCCCGTGGCCCCCGGGTCACCAAGTGGGACTCTGGTTCTCAGCAGCAGCCAGGGGGCAGCGCTGACTCTCTGCCCCAGGACGAGCGCCTGTTTTCGTGCGAGTCAGGGGGCCCATTTCGACGGACTGTGCCTCGGTCATTTTGTTCACCTTTTTGAATAAAAACAAAGTCTGTGTTCTGCTCCTCCTCCTCCTCCTCCTCCTCCTCCTCCTCCGTGCCCCTGCTCACCAAGTGGGACTTTGTCAGTATTTTGCCCCGGCCTGAGCTCCCGCTCTGGGCCACGGCCACTGCTCCCAGGGCCCCATGCTTCTCTGGCTCTCTGCTTCCTTCTCACCCAGGGCGGAGCTTCTCACCCAGGGCGGAGCGCGCCGGCTCTCTGACCCCCCCCCAGCCTGAGCTCCTCACCCCGGGCCCCTGTCACAGGGCTCTGGGACCCAGCACTTTTGCCAAAACGCACAGTCAATGCACAATTAAGCCCACGCCAGTGGGCTTAGCTCCGCACTTGTTTGACCCTTCCGCCCGGCTTGAAATGCTTCCGTGCCCCTGGTCACCAAGACGCCCTCGCGCCCCTGGTATTGAGAAGGTGAGAAATCACAGAAAGTAGAAAATATTCCCATTTAGAAGGTGAGAAATCACAGAAAGTAGAAAATATTCACATATAGAAGGTCAGAAATCAAAGAAAGTAGAAAACATTCACATTTAGAAGGTGATATATCACAAAAAGTAGAAAATATTCACATTTAGAAGGTGAGAAATCACAGAAAGTAGAAAATATTCCCATTTAGAAGGTGAGAAATCACAGAAAGTAGAAAATATTCACATTTAGAACAGAAAGTAGAAAATATTCACATTTAGAAGGTGAGAAATCACAGAAAGTAGAAAATATTCACATTTAGAAGGTGAGAAATCACAGAAAGTAGAGAATATTCCCATTTAATACGATGAAAAATGATAGAAAGTAGAAAATATTCACATTGAGAAGGTCAGAAATCACAGAAAGTAGAGCATATTCACATTTAGAAGGTGAGAAATCACAGAAAGTAGAAAATATTCACATTTAGAAGGTGAGAAATCACAGAAAGTAGAAATATTCACATTTAGAAGGTGAGAAATCACAGAAAGTAGAAAATATTCACATTTAGAAGGTGAGAAATCACAGAAAGTAGAAAATATTCACATTTAGAAGGTGAGAAATCACAGAAAGTAGAAAATATTCACATTTAGAAGGTGAGAAATCACAGAAAGTAGAGAATATTCCCATTTAATACGTTGAAAAATGACAGAAAGTAGAACATGTTCACATTTAGAAGCTGACAAATGACAGAGAGTAGAACACGTTGACACTGAAGAAGCTGAAATGACTTTTTTCCCCCACGTTCCCCGGCCCCCGTGGCCCCCGGGTCACCAAGGGGGACTCTGGTTCTCAGCAGCAGCCAGGGGGCAGCGCTGACTCTCTGCCCCAGGACGAGCGCCTGTTTTCGTGCGAGTCAGGGGGCCCATTTCGACGGACTGTGCCTCGGTCATTTTGTTCACCTTTTTGAATAAAAACAAAGTCTGTGTTCTGCTCCTCCTCCTCCTCCTCCTCCTCCTCCTCCTCCGTGCCCCTGCTCACCAAGTGGGACTTTGTCAGTATTTTGCCCCGGCCTGAGCTCCCGCTCTGGGCCACGGCCACTGCTCCCAGGGCCCCATGCTTCTCTGGCTCTCTGCTTCCTTCTCACCCAGGGCGGAGCGCGCCGGCTCTCTGACCCCCCCCCAGCCTGAGCTCCTCACCCCGGGCCCCTGTCACAGGGCTCTGGGACCCAGCACTTTTGCCAAAACGCACAGTCAATGCACAATTAAGCCCACGCCAGTGGGCTTAGCTCCGCACTTGTTTGACCCTTCCGCCCGGCTTGAAATGCTTCCGTGCCCCTGGTCACCAAGACGCCCTCGCGCCCCTGGTATTGAGAAGGTGAGAAATCACAGAAAGTAGAAAATATTCACATTTAGAAGGTGAGAAATCACAGAAAGCAGAAGAGATTCACATTTAGAAGGTGAGAAATCACAGAAAGTAGAAAATATTCACATTTAGAAGGTAAGAAATCACAGAAAGTAGAAAATATTCACATTTAGAAGGTGAGAAATCACAGAAAGTAGAAAATATTCACATTTAGAAGGTGAGAAATCACAGAAAGTAGAAAATATTCACATTTAGAAGGTGAGAAATCACAGAAAGTAGAGAATATTCCCATTTAGAAGGTGAGAAATCACAGAAAGTAGAGAATATTCACATTTAGAAGGTAAGAAATTACAGAAAGTAGAAAATATTCACATTGAGAAGGTCAGAAATCACAGAAAGTAGAAGAGATTCACATTTAGAAGGTGAGAAATCACAGAAAGTTGAAAATATTCACATTTAGAAGGTGAGAAATCACAGAAAGTAGAAAATATTCACATTTAGAAGGTGAGAAATCACAGAAAGTAGAGAATATTCCCATTTAGAAGGTGAGAAATCACAGAAAGTAGAGAATATTCACATTTAGAAGGTAAGAAATGACAGAAAGTAGAAAATATTCACATTGAGAAGGTCAGAAATCACAGAAAGTAGAAAATATTCACATTTAGAAGGTGAGAAATCACAGAAAGTAGAAAATATTCACATTTAAACATGAAAAATGTAGAAAGTAGAGATATTCACATTTAGAAGGTGAGAAATCACAGAAAGTAGAAGATATTCACATTTAGAAGGTGAGAAATCACAGAAAGTAGAGAATATTCCCATTTAATACGTTGAAAAATGACAGAAAGTAGAACATGTTCACATTTAGAAGCTGACAAATGACAGAGAGTAGAACACGTTGACACTGAAGAAGCTGAAATGACTTTTTTCCCCCACGTTCCCCGGCCCCCGTGGCCCCCGGGTCACCAAGTGGGACTCTGGTTCTCAGCAGCAGCCAGGGGGCAGCGCTGACTCTCTGCCCCAGGACGAGCGCCTGTTTTCGTGCGAGTCAGGGGGCCCATTTCGACGGACTGTGCCTCGGTCATTTTGTTCACCTTTTTGAATAAAAACAAAGTCTGTGTTCTGCTCCTCCTCCTCCTCCTCCTCCTCCTCCTCCTCCGTGCCCCTGCTCACCAAGTGGGACTTTGTCAGTATTTTGCCCCGGCCTGAGCTCCCGCTCTGGGCCACGGCCACTGCTCCCAGGGCCCCATGCTTCTCTGGCTCTCTGCTTCCTTCTCACCCAGGGCGGAGCGCGCCGGCTCTCTGACCCCCCCCCAGCCTGAGCTCCTCACCCCGGGCCCCTGGCACAGGGCTCTGGGACCCAGCACTTTTGCCAAAACGCACAGTCAATGCACAATTAAGCCCACGCCAGTGGGCTTAGCTCCGCACTTGTTTGACCCTTCCGCCCGGCTTGAAATGCTTCCGTGCCCCTGGTCACCAATACGCCCTCGCGCCCCTGGTATTGAGAAGGTGAGAAATCACAGAAAGTAGAAAATATTCACATTTAGAAGGTGAGAAATCACAGAAAGCAGAAGAGATTCACATTTAGAAGGTGAGAAATCACAGAAAGTAGAAAATATTCACATTTAGAAGGTAAGAAATCACAGAAAGTAGAAAATATTCACATTTAGAAGGTGAGAAATCACAGAAAGTAGAAAATATTCACATTTAGAAGGTGAGAAATCACAGAAAGTAGAAAATATTCACATTTAGAAGGTGAGAAATCACAGAAAGTAGAAAATATTCCCATTTAGAAGGTGAGAAATCACAGAAAGTAGAAAATATTCCCAGTTAGAAGGTGAGAAATCACAGAAAGTAGAAAATATTC
>NW_025321889.1:0-13504 GCF_019176455.1 Solea senegalensis | reverse complement strand
AATATTTTCTACATTTTGACATTTTTTAGCTTCTTAAATGTGAATATTTTCTACTTCCTGACAATTTGCAGTTTCTTAACTGTGAATATTTTCCACTTTCTTTCAATAAAGCTTCTTAAATGTGAATATGTTTTACTTTCTTTCATTTTTCAGCTTCTTAAATGTGAATATCTTCTACTTTCTGACATGTTTCAGTTTCTGAACTGTGAATATTTTCTACTTTCTGAGATTTTGCAGCTTCTTAACTGTGAATGTTTTCTACTTTTACATGTTTCAGCTTCTTAACTGTGAACAGGTTCTACTTTCTTTCAATTTTCTACTTTCTTACATTTTCACTTTAAATGTGAATATCGCTCTAATTTCTAACATTTTGCAGCGTTTCTTTAAATGTAATATTTTCTACTTTCTGACATTTTTCAGCTTCTTAAATGTGAATATCTTCTACTTTCTGACATTTTCCACTTTCTTAACTGAGAATATTTTCTACATTTTGACATTTTTTAGCTTCTTAAATGTGAATATTTTCTACTTTCTGACAATTTGCAGTTTCTTAACTGTGAATATTTTCCACTTTCTTTCAATTAAGCTTCTTAAATGTGAATATGTTTTACTTTCTTTCATTTTTCAGCTTCTTAAATGTGAATATCTTCTACTTTCTGACATGTTTCAGTTTCTGAACTGTGAATATTTTCTACTTTCTGACATTTTGCAGTTTCTTAACTGTGAATGTTTTCTACTTTTACATGTTTCAGCTTCTTAACTGTGAACATGTTCTACTTTCTTTCAATTTTCTACTTTCTTTAATTTTTCACTTTCTTAAATGTGAATATGTTCTACTTTCTAACATTTTGCAGCTTCTTAAATGTGAATATCTTCTACTTTCTGTCATTTTTCAGTTTCTAAAATGTGAATATCTTCCACTTTCTTTCATTTTTCAGCTTCTTAAATGTGAATATTTTCTACTTTCTTACATTTTGCAGTTTCTTAAATGTGAATATTTTCTACTTTCTGACATTTTTCAGCTTCTTAAATGTGAATATCTTCTACTTTCTGACATTTTCCACTTTCTTAACTGAGAATATTTTCTACATTTTTACATTTTTTAGCTTCTTAAATGTGAATATTTTCTACTTTCTGACAATTTGCAGTTTCTTAACTGTGAATATTTTCCACTTTCTTTCAATTAAGCTTCTTAAATGTGAATATGTTTTACTTTCTTTCATTTTTCAGCTTCTTAAATGTGAATATCTTCTACTTTCTGACATTTTCCAGTTTCTTAACTGTGAATATTTTCTACTTTTTGACATTTTGCAGCTCCTTAAATGTGAATATCTTCTACTTTCTGACATTTTGCAGCTCCTTAACTGTGAATGTTTTCTACTTTTACATGTTTCAGCTTCTTTACTGTGAACATGTTCTACTTTCTTTCAATTTTCAACTTTCTGACACTTTTCAGCTTCTTAAATGTGAATATGTTACATTACATTACATGTCATTTAGCAGACGCTTTTATCCAAAGCGACTTACAAAAGTGCATTTAAACATTTGGGTACATATAAGAGCTAGAAGTAAGTAAGAGCTTCAAGTAGAACAAACTATGAAGTGCTAGTCATAAGTGCGATGTACAAGGGGTTTTTTTGTTTTGTTTTTTTTGTTTTTTTTTGTTGTTTTTTGTCGTCTTAGTCGAGGTAGAATGTTCTACTTTCTTTCATTTTTTAGCTTCTTTAATGTGAATATTTTCTACTTTTTGACATTTAGCAGCTTCTTAAATGTGAATATTTTCTACTTTCTGACATTTTTCAGCTTCTTAAATGTGAATATCTTCTACTTTCTGACATTTTCCACTTTCTTAACTGAGAATATTTTCTACATTTTGACATTTTTTAGCTTCTTAGTGAATATTTTCTACTTTCTGACAATTTGCAGTTTCTTAACTGTGAATATTTTCCACTTTCTTTCAATTAAGCTTCTTAAATGTGAATATGTTTTACTTTCTTTAATTTTTCACTTTCTTAAATGTGAATATCTTCCACTTTCTGACATTTTGCAGCTAAATGTTCTACTTTGTAACATTTTCAGCTTCTTAAATATGAATATGTTCTACTTTCTAACTTTTTGCAGCTTCTTAAATGTGAATATCTTCTACTTTTTGACATTTTCCAGTTTCTTAACTGTGAATATCTTCCACTTTCTGTCATTTTTCAGCTTCTTAACTGTGAACATGTTCTACTTTCTTTCAATTTTCAACCTTTTAACTTTTTCAGTTTCTTAAATGTGAATATCTTCCACTTTCTTTCAATTTTCAGCTTCTTAAATGTGAATATGTTCTACTTTCTTTCATTTTTCAGATTCTTAAATGTGAATATCTTCTACTTTATGACATGTTTCAGTTTCAGAACTGTGAATATCTTCTACTTTCTGACAATTTCCAGTTTCTTAACTGTGAATATTTTCTACTTTCTGACATTTTGCAGCTTCTTAAATGCGAATGTTTTCTACTTTTACATGTCTCAGCTTTTTAACTGTGAACATGTTCTACTTTCTTTCAATGTTCAACTTTCTGACACTTTTCAGCTTCTTAAATGTGAATATGTTCTACTTTCTTTCATTTTTCAGCTTCTTAAATGTGAATATGTTCTACTTTCTTTCATTTTTCAGCTTCTTAAATGTGAATATTTTCTACTTTTAAACATTTTGCAGCTTCTTAACTGTGAATGTTTTCTACTTTTACATGTTTCAACTTCTTAACTGTGAATATTCAACTTTCTTTCAATTTTCAACTTTCTGACACTTTTCAATTTCTTAAATGTGAATATCTTCCACTTTCTGCCATTTTTCAGCTTCTTAACTGTGAATATGTTCTACTTTCTTTCATTTTTCAGCTTCTTAAATGTGAATATCTTCTACTTTCTGACATTTTCCAGTTTCTTAACTGTGAATATCTTCCACTTTCTATCATTTTTCAGCTTCTTAACTGTGAACATGTTCTACTTTCTATCAATTTTCAACTTTCTAACATTTTTCAGTTTCTAAAATGTGAATATCTTCCACTTTCTTTCATTTTTCAGCTTCTTAAATGTGAATATTTTCTACTTTCTTACATTTTGCAGTTTCTTAAATGTGAATATCTTCTACTTTCTGACATTTTCCACTTTCTTAACTGAGAATATTTTCTACATTTTTACATTTTTTAGCTTCTTAAATGTGAATATGTTCTACTTTCTAACATTTTGCAGCTTCTTAAATGTGAATATCTTCCACTTTCTTTCATTTTTCAGCTTCTTAACTGTGAACATGTTCTACTTTCTTTCAATTTTCAACTTTCTAACATTTTTCAGTTTCTTAAATGTGAATATCTTCCACTTTCTTTCATTTTTCAGCTTCTTAAATGTGAATATTTTCTACTTTCTGACATTTTGCAGTTTCTTAAATGTGAATGTTTTCTACTTTTACATGTTTCAGCTTCTTTACTGTGAACATGTTCTACTTTCTTTCAATTTTCAACTTTCTGACACTTTTCAGCTTCTTAAATGTGAATATGTTACATTACATTACATTACATGTCATTTAGCAGACGCTTTTATCCAAAGCGACTTACAAAAGTGCATTTGAACATTTGGGTACATATAAGAGCTAGAAGTAAGTAAGAGCTTCAAGTAGAACAAACTATGAAGTGCTAGTCATAAGTGCGATGTAAAAGTTTTTTTTTTGTTTTGGTTTTTTTGTTGTTTTTTGTCGTCTTAGTCGAGGTAGAATGTTATACTTTCTTTCATTTTTTAGCTTCTTTAATGTGAATATTTTCTACTTTTTGACATTTAGCAGCTTCTTAAATGTGAATATTTTCTACTTTCTGACATTTTTCAGCTTCTTAAATGTGAATATCTTCTACTTTCTAACATTTTCCACGTTCTTAACTGAGAATATTTTCTACATTTTGACATTTTTTAGCTTCTTAAATGTGAATATTTTCTACTTTCTGACACTTTGCAGTTTCTTAACTGTGAATATTTTCCACTTTCTTTCAATTAAGCTTCTTAAATGTGAATATGTTTTACTTTCTTTCATTTTTCAGCTTCTTAAATGTGAATATCTTCTACTTTCTGTGAATATTTTCTACTTTCTGACATTTTGCAGCTTCTTAACTGTGAATGTTTTCTACTTTTACATGTCTCAGCTTTTTAACTGTGAACATGTTCTACTTTCTTTCAATGTTCAACTTTCTGACACTTTTCAGCTTCTTAAATGTGAATATGTTCTACTTTCTTTAATTTTTCAGCTTCTTAAATGTGAATATGTTCTACTTTCTTTCATTTTTCAGCTTCTTAAATGTGAATATTTTCTACTTTTAAACATTTTGCAGCTTCTTAACTGTGAATGTTTTCTACTTTTACATGTTTCAACTTCTTAACTGTGAACTTTCTTTCAATTTTCAACTTTCTGACACTTTTCAATTTCTTAAATGTGAATATCTTCCACTTTCTGCCATTTTTCAGCTTCTTAACTGTGAATATGTTCTACTTTCTTTCATTTTTCAGCTTCTTAAATGTGAATATCTTCTACTTTCTGACATTTTCCAGTTTCTTAACTGTGAATATCTTCCACTTTCTATCATTTTTCAGCTTCTTAACTGTGAACATGTTCTACTTTCTATAAATTTTCAACTTTCTAACATTTTTCAGTTTCTAAAATGTGATTATCTTCCACTTTCTTTCATTTTTCAGCTTCTTAAATGTGAATATTTTCTACTTTCTTACATTTTGCAGTTTCTTAAATGTGAATATCTTCTACTTTCTGACATTTTCCACTTTCTTAACTGAGAATATTTTCTACATTTTTACATTTTTTAGCTTCTTAAATGTGAATATGTTCTACTTTCTAACATTTTGCAGCTTCTTAAATGTGAATATCTTCCACTTTCTTTCATTTTTCAGCTTCTTAACTGTGAACATGTTCTACTTTCTTTCAATTTTCAACTTTCTAACATTTTTCAGTTTCTTAAATGTGAATATTTTCCACTTTCTTTCATTTTTCAGCTTCTTAAATGTGAATATTTTCTACTTTCTGACATTTTGCAGTTTCTTAAATGTGAATGTTTTCTACTTTTACATGTTTCAGCTTCTTTACTGTGAACATGTTCTACTTTCTTTCAATTTTCAACTTTCTGACACTTTTCAGCTTCTTAAATGTGAATATGTTACATTACATTACATTACATGTCATTTAGCAGACGCTTTTATCCAAAGCGACTTACAAAAGTGCATTTAAACATTTGGGTACATATAAGAGCTAGAAGTAAGTAAGAGCTTCAAGTAGAACAAACTATGAAGTGCTAGTCATAAGTGCGATGTACAAGTTTTTTTTTTGTTTTGGTTTTTTTGTTGTTTTTTGTCGTCTTAGTCGAGGTAGAATGTTCTACTTTCTTTCATTTTTTAGCTTCTTTAATGTGAATATTTTCTACTATTTGACATTTAGCAGCTTCTTAAATGTGAATATTTTCTACTTTCTCACATTTTTCAGCTTCTTAAATGTGAATATCTTCTACTTTCTAACATTTTCCACTTTCTTAACTGAGAATATTTTCTACATTTTGACATTTTTTAGCTTCTTAAATGTGAATATTTTCTACTTTCTGACACTTTGCAGTTTCTTAACTGTGAATATTTTCCACTTTCTTTCAATTAAGCTTCTTAAATGTGAATATGTTTTACTTTCTTTCATTTTTCAGCTTCTTAAATGTGAATATCTTCTACTTTCTGACATGTTTCAGTTTCTGAACTGTGAATATTTTCTACTTTCTGACATTTTGCAGCTTCTTAACTGTGAATGTTTTCTACTTTTACATGTTTCAGCTTCTTAACTGTGAACATGTTCTACTTTCTTTCAATTTTCTACTTTCTTTAATTTTTCACTTTCTTGAATGTGAATATGTTCTACTTTCTAACATTTTGCAGCTTCTTAAATGTGAATATCTTCTACTTTCTGACATTTTCCAGTTTCTTTACTGTGAATATTTTCTACTTTCTGACATTTTGCAGCTTCTTAACTGTGAATGTTTTCTACTTTTACATGTTTCAGCTTCTTAACTGTGTGACGACCCCGAGTGGCCGGGGTTGTGTAGGTGTGTCTCTCTCCCTTTCTCTTTGTTTCACACAGGCAATCAGGCAGGCAATCAAGCCTATGCATCACAGGTGTGTGCAGTTACTACAGAGGCGGGGCTGTGCCTTAAAAGCCCAACAGTCCAGCCGTGCTCGCTCTCTCACCATTTCCAGCCTGGCGTCCTGCAGCTCACATTGTTTTGTTCTTAGTTTCACATCCAACACTCACACACATCCATACACCTGCATTTACAACTGATTCACCTGATTACAGATATAGGTTATGTTTGGTTTAGCTTGTTATGTTGATTGTAAATAAATGTTAAATTGCCAGCATCTCTCTTGTAGCTGTTGTTTTGTCAAGTCATCTGAGCCAGTCTTGACAAATGGGGGCTCGTCCATTGTAAATAATTTGTTTGCAGGCCAGGGAGAGTTCTTTTTACCAGTCAGAGGTCGGTAAGTTACTGAGTCGATGCACATGTCCGGTGGTTCCCGGTAGGCTTAAGGACACTTTCTCCTTTGGGATTGTGTCAGTTTGTTTTTTTTTGTAGTGTTGTGGGGAGCGGCTAGTGTTGGTTGCCTTGGCAACCTTCTCGGGGGCACTCCGTGGGGTCATGTGGTCCCGCAGGTTTTGTGCTTAATCAGCCCGCTGCAGAACCGCATGAAGACTAGGGTAAGGTTAGTAAGATCTGGGTTAGGCAGTTAGGGGAATTAACCGGGTGGCTTTTGTGTGCTCAATTGTGTCTATCAGTAAGGATCTGACTCTGAGGGTGAATATGGACAGTTTATCAGCTTTTTATGAAGCGCCCAGTGCAGTGTTTCTGGACTCCTGTAAAAAGGATCAATTGGTTGAAATTGCTGAGTACTATGATATAGTGTTACAAGAGGGATTGCTTAAAGATGAGCTTAAAATGTTTGTTTTGTTATCTTTGTTTGAGAGAGGTGTGTTGCAGAAAGAACCTGCTGAGGCAGCGGCCTCGATGAAGCCGGTGTTGGTGAGGCAGACTGGTGTGCTCTCGTTTGAGCAGCAAAGGGAGCTGTTGGGGTTGCAATTAGAAGTCGAGCGGACTAAACTGAGGGTTTCTGACCGCAATAGAACGTCTGTTGGTGCGTCAGGGTTTGCAGCCGACCGTGAGGCTAGAGACCTGACGGCGAGTCTGCGCCTTGTGCCAAAGTTTAATGAGCGGGATCCAGACACTTTTTTCATTTTGTTTGAGCGTGTAGCCGAGGCAAAACAGTGGGCAGATGCGGATAAAATTCTCCTGTTGCAGTGTGTCCTCACGGGCAAAGCACAGGAGGCGTATTCGGCTGTGTGCGCACAGGACAGTTTAACATATGCATCTGTAAAATCAACTGTCCTTAAAGCATATGAATTGGTTCCAGAAGCGTATCGCCAACGGTTTAGATACTGGGTTAAAGGGGATAAGCAGACAAATGTTGAATTTGTGCGTGACTTATTGACTCACTTTCACCGCTGGTGTGCCGCACAAAAAGTTACCACATTTGAGCATCTGTCTGAACTGATTGTAATGGAACAGTTTAAAAATGTTGTTCCTCAGCGCGTAACTGCCTATTTGAATGAGAGGGATCCAGCTACAGCACTTAGAGCGGCCGAGTTAGCAGATGATTTTGTTTTGACACACAAGAGTAGTTTCATTGAGATGCGTGCAGGAGCGGGGTTCGAAGGCAGTGATGGCGGCGTTACACGCCGCAGATTTTTTAAACCTACGCCGACTAAGAGAACGCCAGCTTTTGTGCGCCCTGAACGTTCCAATGTGTGTCATTTTTGCCGTGGAGAGGGTCATTGGAAAGATCGATGCCCTTTGTTAAAAAATAAAAATGCGTTTACCCCAGGTCCGGCCATGTTGTGCACAAGCGGACGAAACAAGGCCGTAATTGTGGATGACAGTGACAGGTCTGGGTTTGAACCTTTTATTATTGACGCACGAGTGTCCTTGGTAGGCAGTGACGAGTGCGTTAATATTAAAGTTTTGCGTGACACAGGAGCTAGACACTCATTCATTGTGCAGTCGGTGCTTCCATTTTCCAATGATACACAATCGGGTGATTTCATTGTGATGCGTGGTATGGAGCTAGGCTTTGTACCAGTGCCGCGACATGATGTGGAGTTGGACTGTGACCTTGTTAAAGGTGTGTTTTCTGTGGGTGTACGTCCAGCGTTACCTTTGCCAGGTGTCTCAATGATTCTGGGGAATGACGTCTGTGGCGGCCGAGTCTGGCCTAGTGGTCCTCCGTCACCTGTGGTTGTGTCCAAACCGTTAGAGGTGGAATCTGACAGTTCAACGCTGCAGGTTTTTCCTGTTTGTGCCATGACGCGCGCTCAGAGTAGCCGTGAGTCTGTGTCCTCTGCTGGAGAGGTGAAAGTATCTGGAGAACCAGTGCCGTTTGATTTGCTCTCACTTGTGTCAAAAGATGAGTGGGTTAAAGCACAAAAATCTGACACTTCGCTGTCCACGTTGTGGGATCAAGTTTTGCTGCGTGGTCAGATGGAAGAGGTAGCTCAAGCCTATTTTGTTCAGGATGGTCTCTTACTCCGTAAATGGCTACCTTGTGATGGAGACGTTGTGGGTGAGCCTGTGTTTCAGGTTGTGGTGCCGCAAGATTTTCGGTCGCTAGTTTTAAAAACAGCACATGATGAAAGTGGTCACTTTGGGGTGCGTAAAACTTACTCGTATGTCCTCAAACATTTTTTTTGGCCGCGTGCCAAGAAGGATGTGGCTGCATATGTGAAGACGTGTCATGTCTGTCAGCTGACCGGCAAACCGAATCAGAGCATAAAACCCGCACCTTTGCAGCCTATTCCTGCGGTAAGTGAGCCCTTTGAGCATCTGATTATAGACTGTGTTGGTCCATTGCCTAGTGCTAAGTCAGGTTGCAAGTATTTGTTAACGGTAATGTGTCAAAGCACTCGTTACCCTGCTGCTTATCCACTTAGATCCATCACCACTAAATCTGTTGTTAAAGCACTTTCTCAGTTCATCTCAGTGTTTGGGATACCAAAAGTCATACAAAGTGACCGAGGGTCTAATTTTTGCTCACACATGTTTGCTCAGGTGTTGAAAACACTGGGGGTTCGCCATAATCGGTCCACTGCATATCATGCGCAAAGCCAAGGCGCATTAGAGAGGTTCCATCAAACGCTTAAGTCATTGCTGCGTGCATTTTGCACGGAATTAGATCGGGACTGGGAGGAAGGTCTCCCATGGTTAATGTTAGCGGCAAGAGAAGCAGTGCATGAGAGTACGGGCTTTAGCCCGAATGACTTGGTATTTGGGCACTCTGTGTGCGGACCGCTGACAGCGTTGAAAATGGGGTTGGTTCCCACTGAAGCTCCACGAAATTTGATCGACTTTGTAAATGGGTTTCGACACAAGTTATTTGTGGCAGGGATGTTGGCTAAAGAGAAACTGGGGCAGTCTCAGACCAAAATGAAAGCTCATTATGATCGGGGTACAGAGCGCCATGAGTTTAGTCCTGGGGATCAGGTCCTGGCTTTGACGCCGGTGGTTATTTCACCTTTCCAAGCTAAATTTTCTGGCCCTTATACTGTAATAGAAAAAGTCTCTGATTTGAATTATCTTATAGCTACACCAGGTCGAAGAAAGTCTTCTCATCTGTACCATGTTAACCTGCTAAAGCCGTATTATCAGCGTTTGAAAGGTGACAGTACCATAAAGGGTGACGTGGGTCCAGTGCTGGCTGTGGACACTTGGAGCGTAACCAAAACACTAGACAGTGTTCCTGAGCCTAATGACAGTTTGGTGAGTGGCAGATTGAAAAACTCTGATTCTTTGTGCAACCTGGACTCTTCATTAGCTCATCTGCCTGAGTCACAGCGTGTCCAATTGGAGGAACGGCACCCCTGGTGGTTTATACAGACCACAACCCTCTGACATTTTTGGGTTCCTTTAGATCCCCAAACCAGAGACTCGTCAGATGGTCGTTATTTCTTCAGGGTTATGATCTTGACATTCGTCACATTAAAGGGCAAGACAATGTCCTAGCAGATGCCTTGTCTCGGGCACCTCTGCCTTGAAGTAGTAAAACCTTGTCAGGGGATCAGTTGATCATGTTGTTTTTTTTTGTTGTGACCCTTAACTTTTCTCTGCATTTTCTCTCCTGCTCAGCCAATGTTTCAGTCTCTTAAATAGGCTTCCCGGTACCAGGTTGCGGAGTACTGGGACAAGTGGGTGAGTTTGGGTTGGGATCTGCAGAAAAAAGGGGGTAATTATTTTTCATTATTTGGTTATTATTGAAAATATTTGGTGGTGGTTTTTGTTGGGACGGTCACTCTTTTGAGTTCCCGTCTTAAGGGGGGGGTGTGACGACCCCGAGTGGCCGGGGTTGTGTAGGTGTGTCTCTCTCCCTTTCTCTTTGTTTCACACAGGCAATCAGGCAGGCAATCAAGCCTATGCATCACAGGTGTGTGCAGTTACTACAGAGGCGGGGCTGTGCCTTAAAAGCCCAACAGTCCAGCCGTGCTCACTCTCTCACCATTTCCAGCCTGGCGTCCTGCAGCTCACATTGTTTTGTTCTTAGTTTCACATCCAACACTCACACACATCCATACACCTGCATTTACAACTGATTCACCTGATTACAGATATAGGTTATGTTTGGTTTAGCTTGTTATGTTGATTGTAAATAAATGTTAAATTGCCAGCATCTCTCTTGTAGCTGTTGTTTTGTCAAGTCATCTGAGCCAGTCTTGACAACTGTGAACATGTTCTACTTTCTTTTAATTTTCTACTTTCTTTAATTTTTCACTTTCTTAAATGTGAATATCTTCCACTTTCTGTCATTTTTCAGCTTCTTAACTGTGAACATGTTCTACATTCTTTCGTTTTTCAGCTTCTTGGATGTAAAATATTTTCTACTTTCTGACATTTTGCAGTTTCTTAAATGTGAATATTTTCCACTTTCTTTCAATTTTCAGCTTCTTAAATGTGAATTTGTTCTACTTTCTTTCATTTTTCATCTTCTTAAATGTGAATATTTTCTACTTTCTGACATGTTTCAGTTTCTGAACTGTGAATATTTTCTACTTTCTGACATTTTGCAGCTTCTTAACTGTGAATGTTTTCTACTTTTACATGTTTCAGCTTCTTAACTGTGAACATGTTCTACTTTCTTTCAATTTTCTACTTTCTTTAATTTTTCACTTTCTTAAATGTGAATATGTTCTACTTTCTAACATTTTGCAGCTTCTTAAATGTGAATATCTTCTACTTTCTGTCATTTTTCAGTTTCTAAAATGTGAATATCTTCCACTTTCTTTCATTTTTCAGCTTCTTAAATGTGAATATTTTCTACTTTCTTACATTTTGCAGTTTCTTAAATGTGAATATTTTCTACTTTCTGACATTTTTCAGCTTCTTAAATGTGAATATCTTCTACTTTCTGACATTTTCCACTTTCTTAACTGAGAATATTTTCTACATTTTGACATTTTTTAGCTTCTTAAATGTGAATATTTTCTACTTTCTGACAATTTGCAGTTTCTTAACTGTGAATATTTTCCACTTTCTTTCAATTAAGCTTCTTAAATGTGAATATGTTTTACTTTCTTTCATTTTTCAGCTTCTTAAATGTGAATATCTTCTACTTTCTGACATTTTCCAGTTTCTTAACTGTGAATATCTTCGACTTTCTGTCATTTTTCAGCTTCTTAACTGTGAAAATGTTCTACTTTCTTTCAATTTTCAACTTTCTAACATTTTTCAGTTTCTTAAATGTGAATATCTTCCACTTTCTTTCATTTTTCAGTTTCTGAAGTGTGAATATTTTCTACTTTCTGACAATTTCCAGTTTCTTAACTGAGAATATTTTCTGCTTTTTTACATTTTCAGCTTCTTAAATGTGAATACGTTCTACTTTCTTTAATTTTCAGCTTCTTAAATGTGAATATTTTCTACTTTTTGACATTTTGCAGTAGAAATATGTTCTACTTTCTGATATTTTGCAGTAGAAATATGTTCTACTTTCTGACATTTTCCACTTTCTTAACTGAGAATATTTTCTACATTTTTACATTTTTTAGCTTCTTAAATGTGAATATTTTCTACTTTCTGACAATTTGCAGTTTCTTAACTGTGAATATTTTCCACTTTCTTTCAATTAAGCTTCTTAAATGTTAATATGTTTTACTTTCTTTCATTTTTCAGCTTCTTAAATGTGAATATCTTCTACTTTCTGACATTTTCCAGTTTCTTAACTGTGAATATCTTCCACTTTCTGTCATTTTTCAGCTTCTTAACTGTGAAAATGTTCTACTTTCTTTCAATTTTCAACTTTCTAACATTTTTCAGTTTCTTAAATGTGAATATCTTCCACTTTCTTTCATTTTTCAGTTTCTGAAGTGTGAATATTTTCTACTTTCTGACAATTTCCAGTTTCTTAACTGAGAATATTTTCTGCTTTTTTACATTTTCAGCTTCTTAAATGTGAATACGTTCTACTTTCTTTAATTTTCAGCTTCTTAAATGTGAATATTTTCTACTTTTTGACATTTTGCAGTAGAAATATGTTCTACTTTCTGATATTTTGCAGTAGAAATATGTTCTACTTTCTGACATTTTCCACTTTCTTAACTGAGAACATTTTCTACATTTTGACATTTTTCAGCTTCTTAACTGTGAATATGTTCTACTATCTTTCATTTTTTAGTATCTGAACTGTGAATATTTTCTACTTTCTGACAATTTCCAGTTTCTTAACTGAGAATATTTTCAACTTTTTTACATTTTCAGCTTCTTAAATGTGAATATGTTGTACTTTCTTTAATTTTCAGCTTCTAAAATGTGAATATTTTCTACTTTTTTACATTTTGCAGTAGAAATATGTTCTACTTTCTGACATTTTGCAGCTTCTTAAATGTGAATATTTTCTACATTTTGACATTTTTTAGCTTCTTAAATGTGAATATTTTCTACTTTCTGACAATTTGCAGTTTCTTAACTGTGAATATTTTCCACTTTCTTTCAATTAAGCTTCTTAAATGTGAATATGTTTTACTTTCTTTCATTTTTCAGCTTCTTAAATGTGAATATCTTCTACTTTCTGACATGTTTCAGTTTCTGAACTGTGAATATTTTCTACGTTCTGACATTTTGCAGCTTCTTAACTGTGAATGTTTTCTACTTTTACATGTTTCAGCTTCTTAACTGTGAACATGTTCTACTTTCTTTCAATTTTCTTCTACTTTCTTTCAATTTTCTACTTTCTTTAATTTTTCACTTTCTTAAATGTGAATATGTTCTACTTTCTAACATTTTGCAGCTTCTTAAATGTGAATATCTTCTACTTTCTGACATTTTCCAGTTTCTTAACTGTGAATATCTTCCACTTTCTATCATTTTTCAGCTTCCTAACTGTGAACATGTTCTACT
>NW_025321888.1:0-8241 GCF_019176455.1 Solea senegalensis | reverse complement strand
TAAGATTTTGCAATGGTTTCACTCTTTTGATGCGTTTCTGTATTGGTATTCAGCTGAGATCAGGCTGTTTCCTGATTTTTTTGTATTTTTTTAATGTCCCATAATATAAACCTCACTAATGAAGTTAACATCTTATAAGATGTACTTCTGAAACCTGAGTGTTTGATTTTGCAATGATTTCACAGTCTGGATGTGTTTTACTATTGGTGTCTGTTTGTGTGCGTATTCAGCTAAGAATAAGGATGTATAATATAGTATGTCATCCAAAATGACACAAAAATGTCAAAGTATAGTATGTTGTCCAAAATTTGACGAAAATGTCATAGTATAGTACGTCATCCAAAATTACACAAAAATGTCATAATATAGTATGTAGTCCAAAATGACATAAAAATGTCATAGTTTAGTATGTTGTCCAAAATTAGACAAAAATGTCATAGTGTAGTATGTCGTCCAAAATGACACAAAAATGTCATAATATACAATGTCGGCTGAAATTACACTAAAATGTCATAGTATAGTATGTTGTCCAAAATTTGACAAAAATTTCATAGTATAGTATGTCATACAAAATGACACAAAAATGTCACAGTATAGTACACCGTAAAAAATTAGACAAAAATGTCATAGTAAAGTATGTCGTCCAAAATAAGACAAAAATGTCATAGTATAGTATGTCTTCCAAAATAACTAAAAAATGTCATAGTATAGCATGTTGTCCAAAATTAGACAAAAATATCATAGTATAGTATGTCATCCGAAATGACACAAAAATGTCATAATATAGTATGTCGTCCAAAATGACACAAAAATGACACCGTATAGTATGTTGTCCAAAATAAGACAAAAATGTCAAAGTATAGTATGTTGTCCAAAAATTAGACAAAATGTCATAATATAGTATGTAGTCCAAAATGACACAAAATGTCATAGTTTAGTATGTCATCCAAAATGACACAAAATGTATTAGTATTAAAAAGTGTCATCCAAATGACACAAAATGTCATAGTATAGTATCGTCATTCAAAACATTACAAAATGTCATAGTATAGTATGTCATCCAAAATGACACAAAAATGTCATAGTATAGAATGTCGTCCAAAATGACACAAAATGCTCGGTGCAAAGCATGTTGTCCAAAAGACACAAATGTCATAGTTTAGTATGTCATCCAAAATGACACAAAAATGTAATAGTATAGTCTGTCATCCAAAATGACACAAAAATGTCATAGTATAGTACGTCATCCAAAATTAGACAAAAATGTCATAGTATAGTATGTCGTGCAAAAAACTCAAAATTGTCATACTATAGTATGTCGTCCAAAATGACACAAAAATGTCATAATATACAATGTCGTCTAAAATGACACAAAAATGTCATGATATAGTATGTCGTCCAAAATAAGACAAAAATGTCATAATATACAATGTCTTCTAAAATGACACAAAAATGTCACAGTATAGTATGTCGTCCAAAATGAGACAAAAATGTCACAGTATAGTATGTCATCCAAAATGACACAAAAATGTCATAGTATAGTATGTCATCCAAAATGACACAAAAATGTCATAGTATAGTTCGTCGTCCAGAATTAGACAAAAATGTCATAGTATAGTATGTCATCCAAAATGACACAAAAATGTAATAGTATAGTATGTCGTCCAAAATGACACAAAAATATCACAGTATAGGATGTTGTCCAAAATTAGACAAAAATGTCATAGTATAGCATGTCGTCCAAAATGACACAAAAATATCATAGTGTAGTATGTTGCCCAAAATTAGACAAAAATGTCACAGTATAGTATGTCGTCCAAAACAACTCAATAATGTCATAGTATAGTATGTTGTCCAAAATAACTCAAAAATGTCATTGTTTAGTATGTCATCCAAAATCCGACGAAAATGTCATAGTATAATATGTCGTCCAAAATCACCAAAAAATGTCATAGTATAGTATGTCGTCCAAAATGACACAAAAATATCATAGTATAGTATGTCGTCCAAAATAACTAAAAAATGTCATATTAGTATGTCATCCAAAATGTCATGGCATAGTATGTTGTCCAAAAATAGACAAAAATGTCATAGTATACAATGTCGTCTAAAATGACACAAAAATGTCATGGTATAGTATGTCGTCCAAAATAAGACAAAAATGTCATGGTATAGTATGTTGTCCAAAATGAGACAAAAATGTCATTGTATAGGAAGTCGTCCAAAATCACCAAAAAATGTCATAGTATAGTATGTCGTCCAAAATGAGACAAAAATGTCATAGTGTAGTATGTTGTCCAAAATCACCAAAAAATGTCATAGTATAGTATGTCATCCAAAATCATCAAAAAATTCCAAAGGATAGTATGTCATCCAAAATGAGACAAAATCGACATAGTATAGTATGTCGTCCAAAATAATAAAAAATTGTCATATTATAGTATGTTGTCCAAAATAAGACAAAATGTCATAGTATAGTACGTTGTCTAAAATGAGACAAAAATGGCATACTCGTCCAAAATAACTCAAATATGTTATAGTATAGCATGTCGTCCAAAATCACTCAAAAATGTCATAGTATAGTATGTCCTCCAAAATAATTCAAACATGTCACAATATAGTATGTCATCCAAAATAACTCAAAAAATGTCATCGTATAGTATGTTGTCCAAAATCATTCAAACATGTCATAGTATAGTATGTCATCCAAAATCACTCAAAACGTCAGAGTATGTCTTCCAAAATGAGACAAAAATGTCTTAGTATAGTATGTAGTCCAAAATGAGACCAAAAAAGTCATAGTATAGTATGTCCTCAAAAATAATTAAAAAACGTCATACTATAGTACGTTGTTCAAAATGGGACAAAATGTCATTCATAGTATACTATGTCGTCCGAAATGAGATAAAAATGTTATAGTATAGTATATCATCCAAAATGAGACAAAAACATCATAGTATAGTATTTCTTCCAAAATGTGACAAAAACATCATAGTATAGTATGTTGTGAAAAATGAGACAAAATTGTCATATTATAGTATGTCGTTCAGAAAGACACAAAAATATCATAGTATAGTATGTCGTTCAGAATGACACAAAAATGTCATAGTATAGTTTGTTGTCCAAAATGAGACAAAAACGTCATAGTATAGTATGTTGTCCAAAATGAGACAAAAATGTCATAGTATAGTGTGACGTCCAAAATCACAAAAAAATTCCATATGAAAATCTGTCGTCCAAAATGAGACAAAAATGTCATAGTATAATATGTTGTCCAAAATAACAAAAAAATTTCATAGTTTAGTAAATCGTCCAAAATCCCACAAAAATGTCATAGTATAGTTTGTTTTACAAAATGAGACAAAAATGTCATAGTATAGTATGTCGTCAAAAATAATAAAAAATTGTCATAGTATAGTATGTGGTCCAAAATCCCGCAAAAATGTCATAGTATAGTATGTCGGCCAAAATGACACAAAAATATCATATTATAGTATGTTGTCCAAAATAAGACAAAATGTCATAGTATAGTACTTTGTCCAAAATGAGACAAAAACGACATACTCGTCCAAAATAACTCAAATATGTTATAGTGTAGCATGTCGTCCAAAATCACTCAAAAATGTCATAGTATGGTATGTCATCATCTAACCGCTTTATCCTCCACCAGAGGGTCACGGGGGGTGCTGTGCCAATCTCAGCTACATCGGGCGATAGGTGGGGTACACCCTGGACAGTTCGCCAGTCCATCGCAGGGCCACACACAACTAGAGACCAACAACCATTCACTCTCACACTCACTCCTACGGTCAATTTAGAGTGTCCAATTTACCTAATCCCCACATTGCATGTTTTTGGACTGTGGGAGGAAGCCAGAGAACCCGGAGAGAACCCACGCACACACGGGGAGAACATGCAAACTCCATGCAGAAAGGCCCTTGTTCCAACCGGGGCTCAAAACCGGGTCTTCTCGCTGCAAGGCGAGAGTGCTAACCACTACACCCCTGTGTGGCCCTTCATAGTATAGTATGTCGTCCAAAATAATTCAAAAACCTCAGTTTAGTATGTCGTCCAAAATAATTCAAAAATGTTGTAGTATACTATTTCGTCCAAAATGAGACAAAAATTTCATAGTATAGTATGTCATCCAGAATCACTCAAAAATGTCCTAGTGCAGTATGTCATCAAAAATGAGACAAAAACGTCATAGTATACTATGTCGTCCAAAATGAGATAAGAATGTCATAGTATAGAATGTCGTCCAAAATAACTCAAAAAAGTCACAGTATAGTATGTTGTCCAAAATAACAAAAAAATTTCATAGTATAGTATGTTGTCCAAAATGAGACAAAAATGTCATAGTATAGTATGTAATCTAAAATACTTCTGTACCCTCAGTGTTTGATTTTGCAATGATTTTACTGTTGGCATGTGTTTTTCTATTGGTGTCTTTTTGTGTGCGTATTCAGCCGAGATAAGGCTCGTTCTGTATTTTTATCTCATTTCGACTGTCCTATGATATAAAACTCACAAATGAAGTGCACATCTTATAAGATATACTTATATACCCTCAGTGTTTAAATTTGTAATTTTTTCACTGTTTGGTTATGTTTTCTTATTGGTGTCTTTCTCTGTGCACGTTACGCTGAGATAAGGCTATTTCCAGATTCTTTTCTTTTTTCTACTGTCCCATAATATAAACCTCACAAATGGAGTTAACATCTTACAAGATATACTTATATATCCTCAGTGTTTGAGTTTGCAATGATGTCATTGTTTGGATTTGTTTTTCTATTGATGTCCCTTTGTGTGCACATTACGCTGACATAAGGCTTGTTCCGTATTTTTATCTTTTTTCTACTGTCCTGTAATAAAAAACTCACAAATGAAGTTAACATCTTATAAGATATACTTATGTACCCTCAGTGTTTGAATTTGTAATTTTTTCACTGTTTGGTTATGTTTTCCTATTGGTGTCTTTCAGTTTGCGCATTACGCTGAGATAACCTATTTCTAGATTTTTTTCTACTGTCCCATAATATAAACCTCACAAACGGAGTTAACATATTATAAGATATACTTCTGTACCTTTAGTGTTTGAGTTTGCAATGATTTCATTGTTTGGATTTGTTTTTCTATTGATGTCTTTCTGTGTGCGCATTACACTAAGATAAGGCTATTTCCGGGACGCGGCACAGGACTGGCGTCGTTCCACTCGTCTTGGGACCCCAAACAACATATGGAAAATTCACACTCCTGTGACCTGCAGAAATGTAGTTCCTCCAAAACCTCCACTCTGGCCAAAGGGTCTAAGACTGTATAAAGTCTGGCAAGACCTTATTTTCAGTTTTTGGACATAGGACAAATGAGACTTTGGGCTTTTTTCCCCCAGATTATTGTTTAGTTCCGAATATGGGAGCCCTCGGGTCAAAGGTCTCCACGTAGCGGCAAAAAAGACAGTCCGTAAAATTCAAACGTAAAAAAGGTGGGAAACTGTCTTTTCTTCAATAATTCCTAAAGGTAATGAACCAGAATGCTGATTTCTACGTATGCGTATCAAGGACTAAGGTTGATCTGGCGTGCCGAGTTTCAGACCTGTGCAACCTTCGGAAAGGTCAAAGGTCAGCCGTTCGGGTGTGCTTTTTGTAATAATTCCTAAAGACATTAAGTCAGGAATCTGATTTTTCCGTATGTGTATTAGGGAGTCAGGCTGATCCAGGGTGCCGAGTTTCAGACCTGTGCAACCTTTTGAAAGGTCAAAGGTCAGCAGTTTGGATGTGTTTTTTGTAATTATTTGTGAAGGCATTAAGCCAGGAGTCTGATTTTTCCGTATGTGTATCAGGGACTAAGACTGATCCAGGGTGCCGATTTCAGACCCGGCAAACTTTGGAAAGGTCAAGGTCACGCTTAATGTAATAATTTTAAAGGCATTCACCTAATCGATTTTTCTGTATGTATATCAGGGACTAAGGCTGATCCAGGGTGCTGAGTTTCAAACCTGTGCAACCTTTGTGAAGGTCAAAGGTCAGCTGTTTGTGTGTGTTTTTTGTAATAATTCCTAAAGGCATTAAGCCAGAAGTCTGATTTTTCCGTATGTGTATCAGGGACTAAGGCTGATCCAGGTTGCTGAGTATCAAACCTGTGCAACCTTTGTAAAGGTCAAAGGTCAGCAGTTCGGGTGTGTTTTTTCTAATAATTCCTAAAGGCATTGAGCCAGGAGTCTGATTTTATCGTATGTTTATCAGGGACTGAGGCTGATCCAGGGTGCTGAGTTTCATACCTGTGCAATGTGACAAAATGTCATTCATGGCATACTATGTCCTCCCAAATGAGATAAAAATGTTACAATATAGCATGTCGTCCAAAATAACTAAAATATGTCATAGAATAGAATGTCATCCAAAACAACTCAATAATGTCATAGTATAGTATGTCGTCCAAAATGACACAAAAAACTCGTAGTATAGTATGTCGTCAAAAATGACTCAAAAATGTCATAGTATAATATGTCGTCCAAAATGAGACAAAAACGACATAGTATAGTATGTCGTCTAAAATACTTCTGTACCCTCAGTGTTTGATTTTGCAATGATTTTACTGTTGGCATATGTTTTTCTTTTTGTATCTGTTTTTGTGCAAATTCAGCTGAGATAAGGCTGTTTCTTAAATGTTTTCATTTTTCTACTGTCCCATAATATAAACCTCACAAATGAAGTTAACATCTTATAAGATACACTTCTGTTCTCTCAGTGTTTGATTTTGCAATGATTTCACAGTTTGGATGTGTTTTTTTATTGGTGTCTATTTACGTGCGTATTCAGCTGAAATAAGGCTGTTTTCGGATGTTTTTCTTTTTCCTACTGTCCCATAATATAAACCTCACAAATGAAGTTAACATCTTATAAGATATACTTCTATACCTTCACTGTTTGATTTTGCAATGATTTCACTGTTCGGATTGTGTTTTTCTATTGGTGTCTGTTCGTGTGCGCATTCAGCTGAGATAAGGCTGTTTCCTGATTTTTTCCATTCTTCTACTCTCCCATAACATACACCTCACAAATGAAGTTAAAATCTCATGAGTTATACTTCCGTACATTCACTGTTTGAATGTCATAGTCATAGTATATTATAGTATAGACATGTCATAGTCTAGAATGTTGTCCATAGTATAGAACAATTCAATAATGTCATAGTATAGTATGTCGTCAAAAATCACACAAAAATGTCATAGTATATTATGTCGTCCAAAATGAGACAAAAATTTCATGGTATAGTATGTCGTGCAAAATAACTCAAAAATGTCATAGTATAGTATGTCGTCCAAAATTAGACAAAAATGTCATAGTATCGTATGTCGTTCAAAATGAGACAAAAATGTCAAAAAGTAGTATGTCATGCAAAATAACTCAAAAATGTCATAGTATAGTATGTCGTCCCAAATAACTCAAAAATGTCATAGTATAGTATGTCATCCAAAATCCCACCAAAATATCATAGTATAGTATGTTGTCTAAAATGAGACAAAAATGTCATAGTATAGTATGTCGTCTAAAATACTTCTGTACCCTCAGTGTTTGATTTTGGAATGATTTCACTGTCTGGATGTGTTTTTCTATTGGTGTCTTTTTGTGTGGGTATTCAGTTGAGATAAGGCTGTTTCCTGATTTTTTTTCATTTTTCTACTCTCCCATAATATAAACCTTACAAATGAAGTTAACATCTTATAAGATATACTTCTATTCCATCAGTGTTTGATTTTGCAATGATTTCACTGTTTGGATGTGTTTTTCTATTGGTGTCTGTTTTTGTGCGCATTCAGATGAGATAAGGCTGTTTCCTGATTTATTTCATTTTTCTATTGTCCCATAATATAAACCTCAAAAATGAAGTTAACATCTTATAAGATATACTTCTGTACCTTTATTGTTTGATTTTGCAATGATTTTACAGTTTGGATGTGTTTTTCTATTAGTGTATTTTTAATTAGAAAATGTTTTTTCCCTATGTGTATCAGGGACTAAGGTTGATCCAGGGTTCCGAGTTTTAGACCTGTGCAACCTTCAGAAAGGTCAAAAGTCAGCCGTTCAGGTGTGTTTTTTGTAATAATTCCTAAAGGCATTAAGCCAGGAGTCTGATTTTTCCGTATGTGTATCTGGGACTAAGGCTGATCCAGGGTGCCAAATTTCAGACCTGTGCAACCTTTGGAAAGGTCAAAGGTCAGCCGTTCTGTTGTGTTTT
>NW_025321887.1:0-14375 GCF_019176455.1 Solea senegalensis | reverse complement strand
AGAGCAGGTTCACACTGCCCCCCGCTGGCAGAAAGTACAACTACAGCAGCAGCAGCTTCACACACCGACTCCTCTGTAACACAGTTGGCTGCAAAGACCATGAAAAATGGATTTTAGCCACTTCACTAAAGACAAATGTCAAGTTGAAGTTTATAAACCACTCACTTTCTCACACCAAAGTCCACAGAGAAAATCAGTGATTAAATTAAATGTTTTAAAAGCCGATTAAAAGATTATTTTACCGCTGCAGTCAGACATTTAACAAATTCAACAAGCAGGAAAATGTGTTGAGCGCCGCCCTGCTGGTCATCAGTGAGTCTGCAGATCTGGGTGGTTGTCAATCAAACAATATTGAAACAGTTTCACTGAACATTTATTTCAACTAAAAATTGAACATTGTTCACATTCATTTAAAAAAGAATTTAGAAGAAAACACTGATTTATTCTCCTGTGACTCAGAAACATCGCAAACCTGCCGCAGCCACTTCCTCCACATCGCGATCAAACGTTAAAAACGGGAAATAAACGCAGGCTTTCAAGGATTCAAGGACTTTCCAGGACCAATTCCCCCAAACTCAAGGACTGAATGTGCTGACTCAGCTTAAGATGGAAGGACATGACGGTGTCCACATTCAACAAGCAGTGGACACACAGACAGACAGTGGACACACAGACAGACAGTGGACACACAGACAGACAGTGGACACACAGACAGACACACAGACAGACAGTGGACACACAGACAGACAGTGGACACACAGTGTCGGCGTCGTAACAAACGAGGGAGACATTTACCTAAATATCATCGATTCAAAAAGGGCCTTGAAAAGAAAAATTCGAAAAACTTTCAAGGTTTCCAAGGACCCTGAACACACACACACACACACAGGAAGTGACCGCCTGCTCACAAACATCCCACTGACATAAATACACAGATGTAACTTTAACAGGTGCCACGGAGGAAGAGGAAGAGGAGGAGCTTGTGCTCTTGTGTTGTAGTGTCTTCACATCACACTTGTCTTCACGTCTCGATGTCCTCCATGACATGAATAAATAAAAAAATCAGCTAAATGTCCTCGTCTCTCCTCATCCTTGTGTCTCCTTGTCCTCATGTCTCCTCATCCTCGCCTCTCCTTGTCCTCATGTCTCCTCATCCTCGTCTCTCCTCGTCCTCTGTGACGGCTCAGAGGACGCGTCTGCCCCCTGGTGGCTGGTCGTATGAGACGTAAACGTGTCACAAGTGCTCGCGGTAAAAACTCTGGACGTTCCGTCTCCGGCTGTGAGCGTGCTGTGAGCGCCCCCTGCTGCTGAGAAACACAACTCAGTAAAGGTTTCTGTTCTGAGGCTAAAATCAGTTGAATTCTACGACGTCTTTGACACAAAGTGACCACACGAGGCAGCAGAGGACCAGCAGCTCCTGTGTGTGTGTGTGTGTAGAAACTGCAGTTTCCTGTTAAAAACAATAAGATATATGTTCTTAAATATCTGTAAAAATATGTTTGTCAATTTATCTCAGTGTTAGACTGAAGTTTATAAACCACACACACACACACACACACACACACATACTGGCCCTCTGCTGCCTCGTGTGGTCGCTTTGTGTCACTGACGTCGATCTGAAGTTAAAGTGTCGGTGCCTCCAAAGACTTAAATATGAATAAATAAACACTGGGGTTTGTCATGTGACCTGTGTTTGTAAAAATCCAACGCGACTCGTACGCGGGCCCCGCCCCAGAGTTTCTCATCATGAAGATTAGTTTGAACGTGGTGGGCTCAGCCGCTGGCCACGAAACACATGTCCTTCTTTAAGTGGACCTGCAGGCCGGCGGCGGTGCTGAAGGACCCGGCGCAGCGCGCGCAGCGGTACGGCTTCTCTCCTGAATGCGTGCGCTGGTGTTTCTTCATGGTGTCGCCGTCGCTGAAGCTGCGGCAGCAGAACGGGCAGCTGTACGGCCGCTCGCCCGTGTGGATCCTCAGGTGCCGCCGCAGGTTCCCTCGCTGGCTGAAGCTCTTGGAGCAGAAGGTGCAGCAGTGCGGCCGCTCGCCCGTGTGCGTGCGCAGGTGGCGCCGCAGGTCTGCCGACTGCGCGAAGGACTTGCAGCACCAGTCGCATGCGTAGGTCTTCCGTTTCTGCTCCAGGTGGAGGCGGAGCCCGCCGGCCTGACCGAACGCCTCGCCGCAGCGGGGGCAGCGGTGGACGAGCTCGGAGGCGTGGCCAGACTCTGCGTCGTCGGCCACCGCCGGCTTCTCTTGAGAGGACTTCCTGCTTCGATGAGCTTCGCGGCGGTCGGTGTGCGCGGGCGGCCGCACTGCGGCCACGTTGGGTTTGTATGGCGTGCCGCGAGCGCGTGACGTCACAGAGTCTGCGTGACCTTCAGCTTCCGTTACTTTGTGTTCGTCGGGTTCAGCTTTGATCGTGGCAGATGCTCCTGGCTCCGCCTTGAGAACCAGAACCTCAGCGGGGTTTGTGGCGCCTGAGGAGGAGGGCGGAGTCAGGGACGACTGAAGAGGCAGAGGTGACGCTTTGTTGATGAGCTCCTGTTGTGGGTTGGGCTTCAGTACCGGCTCCCGGGCTTCACCGGGCTCCTCCTCCCCGGGAAGGAGGAAGGTCCTGGGGGACGTCCCATTCTCGTCTGACAGTAACTGGACAGTCACCGCTCGCTCATGGTTCTGTTTGGCTGAGTTGACTGGCGGCAGCTGGGACTGCTTCAGAGTAAGCTCCGCCTCCTCAGAGTGCAGCCTCAGCTCTGGATCAGTGCACTGCTGCTGAGGAGCCGCCAAACCCAGACCAGACCTGGTCGACCCTGGACCATCAGAGAGGAAACAGGACAGAGAAGAATTCAAACACATCCAGCGGTGGTTCAGCAAAGACTCTGCTGTGAGCGCCCCCTGGTGCTGAGGTTCACGCTCAGAGAAAAGTCTCTTTGTTAATGATAAACGTCACATGATCACATGTTCTTAAAGATATCGTAGACTTGAACTGGCAGAGTTTTATATAAAGTTATTCAAATCGGGGGTTTTTTCTGATGGCAGCCATGTTGTCACTGAGAACGAGCCTCTGTGGCTCATGCTGGTTCTCAGCAGCAGGGGGCGCTCACAGCTCAGTCAGCACTGACTGTATCTCATGATTATGACTGGTAAGATGCAGCTCTGCAAAACAAATCACTAGGACTGTATGTGCGCTGAGTAAACACTGAATTATGATGTGATCACAAGATACAAGAAATCAATGGTGTCTGTGAACTTGTGTGAACAGATTTTAAAGTTAAAATAATCCCGGAGCCAAATCCATCTACAGACGACAGGAAATGTCAGGTGTTTCTTTGAATATCGTCCGTTGGTGGATTTAGTGAACACCGACGGTAAGTGCGTGTCCTGGACGATGCAGAGCGAACTCTGACGTTCGTCTCTGGTCCCGCTTTCACTATTAAATCCCACTGCGAGTCTTAAATCGGCACATGTTTCAGCGAGGTTCGGAAGGATCGCTCTCGCGGTGTTTCGCGGATATCTCGGCCCTTACTCAGCCACTCGGTGTCGGTCTCCAGCAGCAGGATGTCCCGCAGCTGCCTCCGCAGACTGTCGTTCTCCCGCCGGGTCCGGGCGGCCTCCTCCCGGTACTCGGTCACCGTGTCCTCCACCACCTCCAGGATCTCCTTCACCACCGCGCTCAGCCGCTCCGTCAGGTAACCGCTCAACAGCTGCACTTTGGTCATTTTTGCCAATGAAAACAGCTGCGGCGAGACCGGAAACAGAACCTGACAACAACAAACCAAACCGGAAACGATGTCGCCGAGTGTCACCGCTGGGCTGCTCCTTCAAAATAAAACCCATTTAACATGTAGTTGTGGTCAACACTGACTGTAGCAGCTCTGTAGCGAAAGTACACTTAATTCCAAAGCCACTGAGTAGTCGTTAGCAGTCAGCAGGTTCCAATCGGCTTGACTCGGAGGTTTTAATTCATCGATCACGAAGGCGTGAAGGGTTTGCACATTTCTATCCTCATGTATCACATAGAAATGACGATCTATAGATTCCAACAGTAAGACAATACAACCTAATTGACTGTCAAAAAACCCTGTTACACCAAACATGGACACATCCATCTATCACATGCTGGATATTATTCAGTGCATATCTTCATCCTTTATCTATCATAGCTGTCAAAGATATCAAAGTGTCCGTAGTACTTTTTATCTAAAGAACTAAAATAACATCAGGAAGAGCCACAACGCCACATTCCTTTCCTCGCCAGAATATTTAATCAAAGGTAACTACTTTCACTGTTCACAAATGACATTGTAACAAGTGATCTTACACCAACCACCCGACCTAACCCTGAACTAAAACTAACTTAACTCTGTCTCCTACAACGTCATTATCTCACTGTGAGCCAAGTGTAAACCACTCACTCTCCCACACCAAAGCCCAGAGAGAAAATCAGTGACTTTAGCTGCGGGGACACAGGAGCTGCTGGTCCTCTGCTGCCCCGTGTGGTCACTCACTGTCACTGAGGTCAATCTGAACGAGGGTTTTCAAAAGCCTATTGTGACAAAATGGGATATTTTAACTTAGTGATGGAGGCAGCAGAGGATCAACAACTCCTGTGTGTGTGATGTTAAAATCACTGATTTTCTCTGTGAGGTTTGGTGTGGGAGAGTGAGTGGTTTACAAATGATGATGATGGTGATGGTGATGGTTGTGATTGTGCTCAGTCAGCAGAATCTCAGCAGGACCTTGACACAAAAAGAAAGTTAACAACATTTAAATCAGCTGACACAGGAGGCTGGCATGTTTCCCTTCAAAATAAAAGCACAACTGTGCCGTGAATTTTAACAACTGCAGATGTACAAAGACAAATGAAAAGGAGGAGCATATCTCTCTCTCTATATATGTAAATATGTGTGTATATATATGCATATATGTGTGTATATATTTGTATATATGTGTGTATATATGTATATATGTGTGTGTGTATATATATATGCATATATGTGTGTATATATGTATATATGTGTGTGTATATATGTATACATATATATATATATGTATACATATGTAATGTTACAAAGAAACAGTTTTTGTGGATTGGCATATTGTGTCCAGTAGATGGTGCAAAGTGTTCATTCTCACTGCAGCTGTTGTGTGAGTACATCACATGTTGTGATAATATCGTATAGTGTCTGTGTGTGTGTGTGTGTGTGTGTGTGTGTGTGTGTGTGCTCTCCCCTCATGACATTTTATTTTGAATTCTCTTTGTTCCAGAAACTGCTTCATATATTCAGCTTCATAGAGGTGGAATACATCAGTGACTGTAGTGCACTTAGAGCCCACACACACACACACACACACACACACACACACACACTTAAAGCACCCCTCCCTTCCCCTCCAGCTCTTGCAGTGGACCAGGAGCTGCTGCAGCGTCTCACACCGACTCTGACAGAAACACAAACGGAGACGTTTTCCTCCACAGTCGTGACTCACGTTTTTCTCTCCCTGGTTATTCTGTGTTTTTTGTTTTTTTTTGTGCTCGTTCCTCAGCTCAGCTGCTCCTCCTGCTGACACAAACATGAGCATCTTCACTCTGCAGCTTCTTCCTGTGGACTAGAACCAGGTAAGACCACACAGACTCCAGAGGGGGTTTGGGGAGGATTAGAGATGTAGGGGAGTGTGAGACACATGCTGCTCAAGCTGCGGAAACTGAAGCTGCAGAAGCTGAAGCTGCTGAAACTGAAGCTGAAGCTGCTGAAGCTGAAGCTGCGGAAACTGAAGCTGCTGAAGCTGAAGCTGCGGAAGCTGAAGCTCAGAATGTAGAATTAAAATGATAATGTTTTAATTTAATTTGCACACACACACACACACACAGCTGCTCCAGTGAACGTGTGGGTGTGTCACTGCCTCACATTTCATCTGGATCTTCCTTTGTCTTCCTGTGATGCTGAGGCATTTGGTGCATTTAGCGCACGTGTGTGTGTGTGTGTGTGTGTGCGTGCGTGTAGAAGAGAACTGATGTCAGACACGATCATTATTTATGCATAAAATGTGTTTGGAGTCATGTTGCTGTCATGGCTGCTCAATGATAAAAAACCACTTCATCACATCAATATTAAAATGAAAATAAAACTTGCACACAATAAGGTTGTGGTTTTATTATGAATGAATAAATGTGTTCATAGTTCACGTGCTGTCCAGTTCAGTGGTTTATGTTTGAAAAAACATTTAAAGCTGCTTTACACCACAGTTTTGCCATACACCCATTCATGTGCATCAGGGAATCTAACCCACAACCTTCGAGTTGAAGGACGACTCACTCTACCACCGAGCTGTCGTCTCTATATTGTGATAGTTTGCCGTCTTTAAAAAGTGGGTCTTCACGTAGGAAGTTTGCTCGAGTTCATCATCATCATACAGTCCTAGTGATTCTATTCGTCCACACTGGAACACAACTCTGCAGTTTTCAAATTAAAAGTCTCCATTCTATTCGTCCACACTGGAACACAACTCTGCAGTTTCAAATTAAAAGTCTATTCTATTCGTCCACACTGAACACAACTCTGCAATTCTATCTGCACTGTTTTCAAATTAAAAGGATTCTATTCGTCCACACTGGAACACAACTCTGCAGTTTTCAAATTAAAAGACTCGATTCTATTCGTCCACACTGGAACACAACTCTGCAGTTTTCAAATTCAAAGACTCGATTCTATTCGTCACACTGAACACAACTCTGCAGTTTTCAAATTAAAAGTCTCGATTCTATTCGCCCACACTGAACACAACTCTGCAGTTTTCAAATTAAAAGACTCATTCTATTCGGCCCACACTGGAACACAACTCTGCAGTTTTCAAATTAAAAGTCTCGATTCTATTCGGCCCACAATGGAACACAACTCTGCAGTTTTCAAATTAAAAGTCTCGATTCTATTCGTCCACACTAGAACACAACTCTGCAGTTTTCAACTTAAAAGCATTAGTTCCTGTTCAAACTCGCTAACAAAAGGCAAAGTCTGACGTTTTCAAAATAAAAGTCTGCCTTGTGTACAAACAGTGATGGGTTGTGAATAATTATTTTATTCAGGGATTCATCGTCACCCTTTCTTCTCTTGAACCTGTTTCAGAACCTTCTCGTCAGCTTTACTTCAACCCGCACTTTTGTCCACCGCTCCCGGCAGGATGGAGGCGACACAGCAGCCCAACGAGCCAATCGGCACGCAGCCTGATGCCGGAGAGGCGGAGCATGCGGCCGTGACCTCTCAACCCACTGCTGCCGCCCATGAAGGAGCCCTTTCCCCGACGCCTGAGGACAAACAGACCGAGGAGGGCGGGGCCTTGGATCACCTGATTGTAATCAGTAACAACATGGAGACCAGTAAAGACTTCCCTTCACTCACGACCATCCCTGAAAATAAACACACTTCCTGTTTGGCCATTTACGGCAGCGTCGTGCGTCACAGAAACTTCGAGTTGAAGCAACTCTGACTTGGAACCGATTTCAGAAGTTGCCTCACAAACCTGATGTAGGATTCTAATGCCATGTTCACAGTGAACGCGATAGCAGCGCACGTCGCCGTATTGTTGCTCTCGCTGTCTCTGCAGACGTCCGTGTCGTCCAGCTCTGAGTTTTTTCCAACTTGAACTGGAACATAATCAAGAGGTGGCGTCACTCAAACACAGGTTTAAACACGGGTTTAAACTAATCTCTCGTACGAGGTTTTCCTCCAAGTTGCCGATGCTGCGTCGCAAAAACGAAGTCACTTTAAGTCGATGTCCATGTCACATGTTCACGTCTTTATCTCAATGTTAAACCGACTTTTCCAACAGGAAAGGGAAGTTTGTAAACCACACCAAACCTCATAGAGAAAATCAGTGGTTTTAACATCACACACACAGGAGTTGTTGATCCACTGCTGCCTCCATCACTAAGTTCAAATGTCTTATTTTGTCACTCCGCCTATAAAATATTTAATTTAGACATGTCTCAGTGACACAAAGTGACCACAAGAGGCAGCAGAGGACCAGCAGCTCCTGTGTCCCCGCCAGCTAAAATCACTGATTTTCTTGCTGGGGTTTGGTGTGGAGGAGTGAGTGGTTTGAGGGGTAACTCCATATTCCTCAGCTTCTCTCCTGACTTCTTCTTCTCAGGTAACGACCTTGCTCCAGCCGCGGTCGACTCCTCGCCCACAGTGCCCTCTGTGTCGCCCGTGCTGCACACCAAGCCTGGCGGTCACGCTAACGGTCATCCTGGTTTGGGCAGCCGCTCTGGCTCGATAGCGGCGGGGGCGCCCAGGCCCTCGCTCTCCCGTCGGCCCAGCGCCATCCCAGAGGCTGTGGTGGACGGATCCAAGCCCAGGGACTATCTGATCCTGGCCATCCTGTCGTGCTTCTGCCCGCTGTGGCCCATCAACATCGTCGCCCTCACGTTCTCCGTGATGGTACGACTGCGTTTTCTTCAGAAATAACACTTGTTTATAGAAACCTGTTTGTAACACGATGTTGTTTCTGCTCAGTCCCGGAACAGTCTGCAGCAAGGAAACGTGGATGGGGCTCGACGTCTGGGTCGGAACGCCATGGTTCTGTCTGTCGTGTCCATCTTAGGAGGGATCGCCATCATCGCGGCTGGGATCGCCTTCAACTGGGGATGTAAGTCAGCAGCGGGTGTTTAAAGGGTTCAGACACCCAGAAAACATGGCTGCCAGCCGGAAAACGCAAGGAAGCACAGATTTGATCCACTTAACAAAAGATATGTGTCCTAAAATCTACTGAAGCTGTGAGTTAGACGTCAGCGATTCATACAAAAACGTGAACAATGGACAGATTTTCTTTCTTAATTCCGTCTCAATCTGACTGAACTCTTTACATTTCTCTGCCAACAGTGATATTAAAATCCTGATGAAAGAAGTTTCAACCACGAGGACGAGGACATGACATCATCTGAACCTTCCCTCACTCCCTCACCCTCCTGAGGACTGAAGAACCCTCACCCTCCTGAAGAACCCTCACCCTCCTGAAGAACCCTCACCCTCCTGAAGAACCCTCACCCTCCTGAAGAACCCCCACCCTCCTGAGGACTGAAGAAACCCTCCTGAGGACTGAAGAACCCTCACCCTCCTGAAGAACCCTCACCCTCCTGAAGAACCTCACCCTCCTGAAGAACCTCACCCTCCTGAGGACTGAAGAACCCCTCACCCTCCTGAAGAACCCTCACCCTCCTGAGGACTGAAGAACCCTCACCCTCCTGAAGAACCTCACCCTCCTGAGGACTGAAGAACCCTCACCCTCCTGAAAAACCCTCACCCTCCTGAAGACTGTAAAACCCTCTTTGTTCTTTGTTGCTGCACGATAAGAATGCTCTACCTCTGACACAGCAACACCATCCAACACACCATCCAACACTGACACCCGACAAGACGTCTGACCGACCTTTGACACTGATGTCCTTCATTGGTGTCCTACACTGACATCCTAAACTCGTGTCCTACACTGGTGTCCGACGTCCAACACTGAAGTTGGACGCGGACGTTTCTCATGTCTCGCTGTAGCAGCTCATCTCCTCAAAATGTTGTCTTTCATCCATGATCAGGTGTCTCTGTTGTCATGGCAACAGACATCTATCTCCATGGACACCAGATGACACTGCACTATGGCACAGGTCCAGCAGTTCAGCAAACCGGGAGAACACTTTCCATGTTTTGATGCCAAAATAAAATAAAGCATCACTGGACAAAGGCGGAGTTTGACGCTCATGAAGCATGTTCGAGATTATGTACGACGTTAATGCAAAGACACAAGGACGTGTGGATTTTCAACAGGAAACATTTGTGTGTATGAAGATTATGAAAGATTCTTTTCAACATCCTGATTTTTATCAGAAATGAAGGGCAATTGCCGTGTGGAGGTAAAGACGTAGAGGACGGGTCTTAAAGTGAGTGACGGAGTTGGACTTTCTGGTCTTTTCTGAACATTTGTGACACTCTGAGCATGTTTACAATATTTATCACGGAATGCTTTCATATACAACTGTAGCATCATTTAGCATGAGTGCTAACGGCCAATCACTTTGTAAATAAACAGGAAGTGTACGCAGACGCAGCAGAAGCTCCTCCCCTTGCTCCACCACCTAGTGGACCGTATGTAGCATGCTTGTTTACTATCACATTATGCAATGATAAAAATCATGTGGCTCCGCCTCTGCGTTTGCTCGCTGCCTCTCAGTTATCGCATTTTCATCGACTGTTAAGAGTCGAAGCGTTTGATTTATGATTATTATTAATGTGCAAAGTTTAAATATTCAGAATATACCTTTAACAAATTGCTCTTCACCAGTTTTAAGTTCATAAAAATCAAACGTCACCCTGAGCTGAAAATCATGGCAACAAAACCTCTGAGAAATAACAGGAAACTGAAGTTTGTAAACCACTCACTCTCCCACACCAAAGCCCAGAGTTGTTGATCCACTGCTGCCTCCATCACTAACTTCAAATGTCTTATTTTGTTAATTCTGCATTTCAAATTTTACGCTCAGCTTTACTTCAGTGACACAAATTGACCACACGAGGCAGCAGAGGACCAGCAGCTAAAATCACGGATTTTCTCTGTGGACTTTGGTGTGGGAGAGTGAGCGGTTTAAAAACAGGTCATTTTGTCCCTGAAATGTTTTTAAATGTCAAAATGAAAGTTTAACTGTGAGAAAAAGCGTCTCGATCTCAAATCTCTCTGAAAGTGAAAATGTCTCATAGGATTTTTCGTCTCTCACTGGACACGTGAAGTGATGCTTTCAGGTGCAGTCTGTCTTTATCAGTGAATGTGTTTTATTATATATTATATATTATATATTATATTAAGTACAGAGGAGTGATTGAAAATAAACTGCATGGCCAAACAAACACAAAGACTGATCTGAGGTTGTTTGAACTGTTTTAAAACCATGTTTAAAAGTGTTTAATTTAAGTTGATGCAGTGTGACCTTGAACGTGACCTTCACACTTAAACATCATTTTGTTTGTGTTTGTTTGTTTGTTTGTTTGTTTGTTTTTAGTTGGATCTGTAAATTCTCCACGGAGACTTTTGTATTTTTATATTTCTCTTGTTTGTAAGTTTGCTGCTTAAACAACGCTGAGCATGAGACTGTTGTTCCTCCACACTGCATGCCTTAAACCCAGGACCCAGGACCCAGACCTGGGTCATTAGTCTGACACAGACACAGACTCAACTCAGACTCAGTCTCAGTCTCAGTCTCAGACTCAGTCTCGGACTTAGACTTAGACTTAGACTTAGACTCACACTCACACTCAGTCTCAGACTCAGACTCAGACTCAGTCTCACACTCAGAGTCTCAGACTCAGACTCAGACTCACACTCACTCAGACTCAGTCTCACACCTAGCAGTAGACTCAGACTCAGACTCAGACTCAGACTCAGACTCAGTCTCAGACTCAGTCTCAGTCTCAGACTCACACTCACACTTAGACTAGCCCCAGACTCAGACTCACACTCTCAGACTCAGTCTCACACTCAGACTCAGTCTCAGAATCAGACTCAGACTCACACACTCACAGACTCAGTCTCAGACTCAGACTCAGTCTCACACTCAGACTCAGTCTCACTCAGTCTCAGACTCAGACCTCAGTTCAGACTCAGTCTCAGACTCAGTCTCACACTCAGACTCAGACTCACACTCACTCAGACTCAGTCTCAGACTCAGACTCACACTCAGACTCAGTCTCACACTCAGACTCAGTCTCAGACTCAGACTCAGACTCACACTCACACCTCACACTCAGTCTCAGACTCAGTCTCAGACTCAGACTCAGACTCAGACTCAGACTCAGACTCAGTCTCAGACTCAGTCTCACACTCAGTCTCAGACTCAGTCTCAGACTCAGTCTCACACTCAGTCTCAGTCTCACACTCAGACTCAGACTCAGTCTCACACTCAGACTCAGTCTCAGACTCAGACTCGTTACCACACGTTAATCAAAGACACAGTTGCGATTCTGTTTACAGGAATAAATCTCTCTGTCTCCTCCTCCACGTCTGCGCTCAATCATTTTGTTATTTTTATTTTGTTTGTTTGTTTGTTTGTTTAAACTGTTTCTAAACTTAAGTCAAAATCAGTTTTTTTCGGTGCAGCAGGGGGCGCTCACTCGTGAGCCACCTTCATTTCCTTCTGTACCCGTTTCCAGGGAGAGAGACAGACAGTGGGTTGTCATGGCAACTGTTGGCAAGAGCGAGCGAGGCAGTGGGTGATGGAAGTTCTCTCTCTCTCTTTTATTTGAATTTCTGATCAATTATTGAAACTGAAGCTGTGAGGAGAGAGGAGTTTAGGAGACGAGGGAAGGACACGAGGATACAAAGAGTGCACACATGTATGCACAAAACATGAGGAGGAGACATAATGCAGTAGAGATGACCCCTGACCTTTAACCTTAACAACTAAATACTTAATCCTGACGTCTCTCACCCTCTCACACACACGCACACACACACACACTCTCTCACTCTCACACAGACACACACGCACACACACACACTCTCACTTTCACAGACACACACACTCTCACACACACACTCTCTCTCTCTCACTCTCACACACACAAAGACACACACTCTCACTTCTCTACACAGACACAGACACACACATATTATTATTACTTCACTTACTCTACACTTTCTCACACACACACACACACTTTCACACACACTTTCACACACACACACACACACACTTACTTTCACACACACGACACACACACACACTTTCACACACACACACACACACACACTTCTTATCTCACACACACGCACACACACTCTCACACACACTCTCACACACACACACACACACCTCACTCTCACTCTCACACACACACACACACACACACACACACACACACTTTCACTCTCACTTCACACACACGCACACACACACACACTTCTCACACACACTTTCTACACACACACACACACACACACACACTACTTACTTCTACACACACGCACACACACACACACTCTCTCACACACACACACACACACACTCTGTCGCATATCTCTTGAACCAATGGTCTGGCTACAGACTGGAGTGAGTGCAGTTTGAAAATATCGTTAAATATATCGCTAAAAGAAGCACACACTGGCTTCTGCCGCTCTACTGTAGCCACGCCCCTCTCACTCACACAGCACTGTGGGCTACCTGAGAGGAGACGTTCAGTGATTATTACGTCTGACCTCAACAATAAAGACTCCCTGAATACGGTGCCTGCATTAAAATGAGTCAGTGGATTTTGCAACAACAAGCTAACAAACACAACAACAACATGCTAACAAACATGCTAAAAACACAACAACAACAAGCTAACAAACATGCTAAAAATACAACAACAACACGCTAACAAACACATCAAGCTAACAAACACGCTAACAAACACAACAACATGCTAAAAATACAACAACAACACGCTAACAAACGCAAAAAAACAAGCTAACAAACACAACAACAACATGCTAACAAACACAACAACAGCAAGCTAACAACAACAACACGCTAACAAACACAGGTAAGCAGTGGATTTTCAACACTGCGTCAAACATGATCTGACACTAAATAACCAACACATACTAAACACACAAAACACTGCACTAGTTTGGTTCATTTGTTATTTTAAAAGCATTCATTCAGATTGACCTCAGTGACACAAAGTGACCACACGAGGCAGCAGTGCACGTGCAGCTCCTGTGTCCTCGTCAACTAAAATCAGTGATTTTCTCTATGAGCTTTGGTGTGGGAGAGTGAGTGGTTTACAAAAGTCTGACTCTCTCACACACACGCACACACACTGACAGGAGAGTTTCATTAACATGATTCTTTAATGATAATCCACATGTTTTTGATCAGTGGAAAAATCCAGTCGGAGAAAGGACTGTGGAGTTTTGGGTGATGGGGGCGGAGTCCAGTGGGTGTGTCGTTCCCTGGCCTGTGATTGGCCGGTTTACTCGTAGATCCAGGGCTGAGCGCAGGGTGAGTAAGAGACGAACTCCTCGGCCTTGAACCACAGGCCGACCTCAGTCTTTGCGTTTTCCACAGTGTCACTGCCGTGGATGATGTTCCTGAGAGGAGGAGGAGGAGCAACATGTATACATATACATATACATGTATATAACTATGTATATGTATATGTATGTATAACATGTATATAACTAACTAAGTGCTTTATACACGGACTGCGTTTACTCACCTGCCGATGTCGATGCACAGGTCTCCACGGATGCTGCCGGGCTTAGAGTCAGCGGGGTTTGTCTCACCCAGCATCATCCTGACCAACTTCACGATGTTCTTCCCCTCCCACACCTGACACACGCACACACACACACACACA
>NW_025321886.1:0-12111 GCF_019176455.1 Solea senegalensis | reverse complement strand
AGTTTATCTGAACATATTTAATTGATTGTGTGTTCAGATATTTATCATTAATGTGTCACTCACTCTCTCTCACACACACACACACTGCACACAGACCACCATCACTGAGTTCTAATGTCTGATTTTAGTGAATTCAGCATTTGAAATATTTCATTAAGACTTAACTCAGTGACACAAAGTGACCACACGAGGCAGCAGAGGACCTCACAGCTAAAGTCACTGTTTTTCTCTAAGAGCTTTGGTGTGAGAGAGTGAAGACAAGGATTTTAGCCACTATGTGAGTTTGAATCTACGATATCTACGTCACATGTTCACGTCTGCTGGTCTGCTGCTGCCTCGTGTGGTCACTCTGTGTCATTGCACTGTCAAAATAAGACATGTATCTGTTGTATGTGTCAGATGAAGTGATGAAGACATTTTCAGTAACAGAGACAGATTCTTGTTTCCTCCTGTCACTCTGACAAGGTCGTGTTAGGACAGCTGTGTGTGTGCGTGTGTGTGTGTGAGTGCGCGTGTGTGTGTGAGTGCGCGTGCGTGTGTGTGTGTGTGTAAAGGAACTCTCTCTGAATTTGTTTGTGACTCACAGCTAATACTATGGCTCATAAAACACACACACACACACACACACACACACACACAGCGTCTTTATCAGCACTTCCTTCCTGTTCCGCCTGACAGCCGCCTCTGATTGGGTGTTGATGAAGAACACTGTTTCCCAGAATTCACTGCGGCTCAGCTGTCCATCCATGTGTGAGATTTACAGTGTGGTGAGGAAGATGATGATGAGGCTGAGCTGCTGTGTCACACACACACACACACACACACACAAACACACACCGCTGTGGCGTGTGTGTTTGTGTGTGACACAGTGTGTGTGTGTGTGTGTATTAAACTACATTTTACAGATTTAATTTAATTTTAAAGTTAAAATCATGGACAAATTTAATTTCCTCTAACTGTCTTTGTTACTCGTTACTACCAAATAAAATCAGAAGAAGAAGAAGAGTTGGTATTATGGTCTGTATTTATATGATGAGCTGCTTTACACAACAGTTTTCACACACTGCTACATGGGCTTAAGTGTCTTTGCTCAAGGACACATGTAGACGAGCAGAGGCAGGAATTGAACCCACAACATTCCAGTTGAAAGACAACTGGTCCTGGTAGCAGCTGCAGCTCGAGACACTATTTTCACTTTCCTGTTGTAGCTCTGAGCTAATGTCAAACACTAATGCTACGACATGTGGCTACATGAGCCGCTAACACCATGAGCCGCTAATGTGTTCAGCTACTGTAGGCAGATGTTGTGGTTAATTAGCCACTGTCGCTGCGATAGCAGCTAATGTCAAACACCAATGCTATGGCTACAGCCGCAGTTAGCGCTAACATAACATACATAAAAAAACAAGATACACCAGTGTCCTGCAGCGTCTCACCTGCAGGGGTCAGTGTGTGTGTGCGCAGCAGAGGAGGAGGAGTTTATTAAAGGGCCATTTGGGAAGCAATAACCTTCACTGACCTTTATCAAGTTCTCTCACCTTATATGATATTTGTAGACAACCCCTCCCACACACACACACACACACACACACACACACACACACACACACACACACACACACACACACACACACACAGTATGAGGTCGAGTACAAATGTCGTCTCCAGACAAAAACTCCTCAAACTAATGTCGAGTGCTGTTTTCTTGCAAATGAGGCTTTTAAGCCTCGGAAAATGTCCTAAAAATGCTAATGTGAGTGTGTGTGTGTGTGTGTGTGTGTGTGTGAGTGTGTGTGTTAATAGTGTCGAGCAGCGTCTTCCCTCCCTCCCTTCATATATTACAGCTGCTCTGTGCTGTGAGGCAGCTAACGTCTTACTTATTGCCCTTTTAAAAAATGGAGCAGAGAAAGGTTGTGAGTGGGGAGGATGTGTGTGTGTGTGTGCGGTGCGAGCGGTGCGAGCCGCTCCTTTAATCATCATCACCACAGAGTGACAGAGCGGGACGGTCCGTACAAACAGAGCCACACATCCAAACCAAAGAGGCCATCTGCTCGTCCTATTGTTCACCATGAGTGTGTAATGTGAACAGATGACTCCTCATCACAGGAATCACCATGACGACGAAGACCACGAACACCACCAAGACTTAAAGTTCTCAAACTTTCATGTGTTTGTGGCTTTAAGAACGGGACACTGATGTCACTGCTCTGCCCCGCCTCCTCACTGCAGACATGCCTCCTCACTGCAGACACACCTCCTCACTGCAGACACACCTCCTGCAGGTGAGTGTTCCTTTTTGCATTTTTTAACTGAAATAACAATTAAATAAATAAATTAGCATCCACTAGATGGCACCAAGTGCTCACTCTTACTAGAGCTGTTGTGTATAAGTAAATACTCGGTTTATCGCAATATCGTGATAATATAGTATGGTGACTTAAATATTGTTTTAAAGGAGACATATTATACCCTATTTTCTCCAAGTTCTAGTTCCCTGGTGTCCTAATGAACATGAGACACAGGCAAACACACGCCCACTTCTTCCAGGGGGTTTCTGATTGGTCCTCTTTACTGCGCTCACTCGCTCAGCTCCTGTTCCCTCCCCTCATTCCTCTCCCCCTCCCTCCACTAGTTCTCTGACAATATCAACATGGCAGCGTGAGCAGAAAACAGCGAGAGTGTCGTCACAGGAAGAGACGTCCTACATAAGGATGGAGCCGAACACTGTCCAACTGTAAATCAGTTAAAAACACTTAGGGACAGCACCACTGATCCACCGCTGATCGCTGCATAAACTGCTGCTGTATGTGACTGTATCAGACTGAGTCTGTGCTCCGGTCATGGAGGACGTACTGAACAAATATGTTTAATTAGGACGTGTCAGAATGGTCAGTTATGACCTCTATGTGACCTTTTCTGACTCAATACGGCGACCGCTGGCCGCAGTCTGATGTGAAGTGGCGCGAACACACAAACACACGTTTGCTGACTTTATATGGTATGGTGACTTGAATATCGTGATAATGTCGTATCGTGACTTAAATATTGTTTTAATATCATATGGTGACATAAATATCGTTATTATATTGTATCATGATAAAATCGTAGGGTGACTTGAATATCGTGATAATATCGTATGGTGACTTGAATATCGTGATAATATCGTATGGTGACTTAAATATATGATAATATGGTGACTTAAATATCGTGATAATATCGTATGGTGACTTAAATATCGTGATAGTATTGTATCGTGATAATATCGGACGTGTTTTTCGTCCATATTGATGTCCAGTCTGTGGACTGACAGATGTGTGGACATGTTTACTGAGGCTAAACATTGTAAATAAAGAGTGAACGGATGAACGAGTGAAGACTGACAGGAATTAGAGAGGATTAACAGTTAAACCCACAGAGGAGGTTTGTGTTTCCATACGAGTGGATTAACTCCATTAATCTGCCCTCAGGGAGGCAGGGGGAGAGAGAGAGAGAGTGTGAGAGAGAGAGAGAGATGGAGAGACAGGGAGAGAGAGAGAGGGACAGAGGAAGAGAGGGAGAGACAGAGAGGAACCCAGGGCCAACCGCACCAGCATATGGTCTCACGAGGGGTCTGAGGATCTCATCTGGGTACCTAATGGCAGTCAGACTACCTCTGGCGAGCACATGGAGAAATGCCACCCCACACCATTACTGACCCACTGTCAAACCGCTCATGCTGGAGGATGTTGCAGGCAGCAGAACGTTCTCCACGCCGTCTCCAGACTCTGTCACGTCTGTCACATGTGCTCAGTGTGAACCTGCTTTCATCTGTGAAGAGCACAGGGCACCAGTGGTGAATGCCAAACGTCCTGCACGGTGTTGGGCTGTAAGCACAACCCCCACCTGTGGACGTCAGGCCCTCATACCACCCTCATGGAGTCTGTTTCTGACCGTTTGAGCGGACACATGCACATTTGTGGCCTGCTGGAGGTCATTTTCCTGCAGAACCACTCCTTTATTGGGGGTGTCTTGCTAATTGCCTATAATTTCCACCTGTTGTCGATTCCATTTGCACAACAGAATGTGAAAGTGATTGTCAATCAGTGTTGCTTCCTGTGGACAGTTTGATTTCACAGAAGTGTGATCGACTTGGAGTTACATTGTGTTCTTTAAGTGTTCCCTTTATTTTTTGAGCAGTGTATTTCAAAAGCTGAATTTTACAAAATCCGACATTAGAACTTGGGATGAGATGATGGAGGCAGCAGTGGATCAACAACTGATGTGTGTGTGACGTTAAAATCACTGGTTTTCTCTATGAGGTTTGGTGTGGGAGAGTGAGTGGTTTACAAACTTCACTTTCCTGTTAGAGAAGTCTGTGTAACAGTGAGATAAAGACGTGATCATGTTTCAACTACTGCAGCAGCAGAGTCTATAAAAAGATCTTCAACAAGCAAAGGTCAAACTCTCTGAATCAATTCTTCACATCAGAGTTTTAAAGAAGAAAATCAAAGATCTGACGGTAAATAAAAAAGTGTGCGACTGTTTCCAGTCGTTCAGGTACACACACACACACACACCGCAGACGAACAGACACACACACACACGAACAGACAGACAGACACACACACACACACACACACATCACTAATGTGATTTCATTAAGATACAGTCAGAGAAAAGTGATGCATCACAGTAAAGTCTGTCTGTCTGTATGCGTCAGCTCTATCTGTAATAATCTATCTGTCTATCTATGTCTATCTGTCTGGGGCATATGTGTATCTGTCTGTGTGTGTAATAAATCTGTGTGTGTATCTCTCTGTATGTCTGTGTGTGTATGTGTGTCTGTATGTGTGTCTGTGCGTCTGTGTGTGTGTGTGTCTGTGTGTGTGTCTGTGTGCGTCTGTGTGTGTGTGTGTCTGTGTGTCTGTGTGTGTCTGTGTGTGTGTGTGCATGTGTCTGTGTGTGTCTGTGTGTCTGTGTGTGTGTATCTCTGTGTGAGATCTGTGTGTGTGTGTGTGTGTGCGTGGGTCTGTGTGTGTGTGTGTGTGTGTGTGTGTGTGTGTGTGTGTGTGAGTCTCTCACCGTAGTCGATGTCATAGAAGATGATGAACTTCTGCCAGCGCAGCTCGTCCACCAGCGTCAGCATCACGTCGTTGAGTCTGACCGGTGGTCGTGCGGCCAGCGTGTAGCGCTGACCTCCTGGACTAGGATTAAAGTGACAGGCGGTACGCGGCGAGCCCTCACCGCTCCTCTGGATGTACAGGTGAGGGATGTGCATGGCGTCGGTCAGAGACTGCAGAGCGCTCGCTGAGGCGCAGCCTGTGGACGTGACCAAGGCCAGGATCCCCTGATTCATCAGCTCACACGCTGGAGGAGAGAATAATCCATCAGATTAAGTGTGACTGATACAAACACATTTACATGAACATGAATAAATGATGAGTTTCATGTGAGAAGCTCAGGACTGATGTGGACCCTCCACATCTCACTGTCCACAGCTGCACTGTCTGTCTGTCCACCAGAGGGCAGTCACTGGCTCACTGCTCAAACTAATTACAACTGAGCCGGGATTATAATCTCAGGATTACACCTGAAAACATGACCTTTAATTTCAGGATTAAACCCATCGTCTCCTCACACTGAGTCGTCTCCTTGTGTCCTCACGCTGAGTTGTCTCCTTGTGTCCTAACGCTGAGTCGTCTCCCCACGCTGAGTCGTCTCCCCACGCTGAGTCGTCTCCTCACACTGAGTTGTCTCCACCTCGTCTTCTCAGCTGAGTAGATCTCCTGTCTCCTCACACTGGGATTGTCTCTCACTTCTCACGGCTAGTGGAGTCTCGTCTTCTCACTGAGTCGTCTCCCACACTGAGTCGTCTCCTCACACTGAGAGTAGATCTCCTCCGCTGGAGTAGATCTCCCCTGGAGTAGATCTCCCTCACACTTGAGAGGCGATCTCCTGCGTCTTCTCGTAGCTGAGTGGCCTCCTCACTGAGTTGTCTCCTCGTCCTTCTCAGCTAGTCGTCTCCTCACACTGAGGTTGTCTCCTCCGCAGCTGGAGTGGTCTCCTCCGCGCCCGGAGTCGTCTCCCTCGCAGCTAGTCGTCTCCTCACACTGAGTTGTCTCCTCGTCTTCTCACGCTGAGTCGTCTCCTCACCGTTGTCTCCTCATTTTCTCCACTTCAGGTCGTCTCCTTGTCTTCTCAGCCCAGAGTTGTCTCGTCTTCTCACACTGGGTAGTCTCGTCGTCTCCCCACTGCGATGGTCTCCTCACACTGGGTTGTCTCCTCGTCTTCTCCGCTGAGTGAGTCTCCTCACCTGGGTTATTTTTTTCCGCAGCTGAATTAAGATCTCATGCTTGATAACTTCTCACTTTGAGTTGTCTCCTCAATCTTCTCACTGCTGATTAGTCTGAGTAGTGTCCCCACACTGGTCGTCTCCTCACCTGAGTTGTCTCCTCGTCTTCCTTTAGTCGTCTCACACTCTTTTTACTGGTCGTCTCCTCACACTGAGTCGTCTCCTCACACTGAGTGGAGTCTCCTCACACTGAGTTGTCTACTCGTCTCCTCCTTTGGTCGTCTCCTCACACTAGTGCGTCTCTCCCTCACACTGAGTGGAGTCTCCTCACACTGGAGTTGTCTCTCGTCTCCTCCGCTGGAGTGAGTCTCCCCACCACTGAGTGCGTCTCCTCACACTTCAAGTGGAATCGTCGTCTCCCCACACTGAGTCGTCTCCTCACACTGAGTTGTCTCCTCGTCTCCTCACACTGAGTCGTCTCCCCACACTCAGTCGTTTCCTCACACAGCAGCAGCAGCAGCAGCATGAGCAGAAGCAGCTTTTATTAATTTCAATCAAAAGTGACTTTGTTTCATCCACAGAGAATATATGTGGTGAAATGATTGTTGGGATTTTAATCCCTTCTGTTGGGCAGCAGCGACTCATCCTAATCAGATTAGTGGCGCAGATTAGTCACAGAGAAGAAACACGGAGTTGATTTTCTGTTTTCCACCTGAGCAGCTTTTACCTCTGCTCCTGTAAACTAAACCAGAGCAGAACATTCACTCTGTCATCTGATTCACTCATTACAGACACAGCTGCATCGTCCATCACACGTCTGTATGTGGACACTTATGGTCCACGACAACAGAGACAAACAGCTGATTATAACGTGTGACGACGAAGAAGAAGGAGAACAACAACAACAACCAAACTGAAGCAGCTTCACATAAGGATGTCCCTGTAGAACCTGATAATGTAATAACTTCCTGATAATGTAATAAAACCTGATAATGTAATAACGTCCTGATAATGTAATAACGTCCTGATAATGTAATAACTTCCTGATAATGTAATAACTTCCTGATAATGTAATAAGTGCATTTCCTAATAATGTAATACACTTTTGACCAATAATGTAATAAAGTATTACATGAGGTTATTACATTATCAGGTTAGCCTTCATTTCACAGGTCCTGATAATCTAATAATTCCCCAGTATCATAATAATTTAACAGCAGACCACCCGTTACTTGGGTTCAAGTGGTGATACTGTGTAAGCAACGCAAGCTCCAGAGCTCTAGCGCCACCAACAGGACAAAGTTGGACATGCATGTATGTACGTTAACTTTTGACTTGTTCATCCGTTTTTCACAAACGATGTATCACTGGAATCCTTGGGCCAAGCCGAGTTCAACGCATCCTTAATGTTTTTTTCTGCCATCTTTGATTTGATCCCTAACCTTTCAAAGGCTTCTCTTGTCACACATGTTGTGTAATCTTCTCAAAACAGCGTTCAGGTGATCTTCAGACCATGCCACACCAATGCATTCTTGGCCGTGGCAGCCAATCAAACATGATGTTGAGGTCACCAAACAGGAAGTAAGCCAATTTCTCTGCAAGCCTTTAACATATTTAACCAAACGTGGTACATAGATTCATGACATCATCCTGGGGATACCACAAAAAATGGTGATCTTTGACCTCTGGGGGGCTGTTAAACAGGAAGTTAGCTCATATCTCTGCAAGGTTTTTATTTATCCAAACCAAACTTGGCACAAAGTCTTATACCCCCATCCTAATGATGCACGAATAAATTGGTGACCTTTGACCTCTATGAGAGCATTATAATCACAGTAAGTGTGATCATATCACAGTCGATCTATTACTTATTAATTATGAAACTGATGTTAGCAAGTTCCATCCAGTTGAAATGCTTGTGTTTGATGACGGCAAGGGCGGTGGGCAGGGGCGGTGGGGGAGGAGCTCTATCTTGTCTCTTTGATTAGTGAAGTTATTTCATATCATATTAATATTCAATAATCATAATATATTGTCTCTTGGTGTGGAGGCTTCTTCAGTTGTCTCACCATCTGGAGAATATAGCGAGGACTTGCCCACTTTAGTAATTGGTCATATAGCCGTCAGCTTAGTATGGAGCCCCAAGAGGGACAAAATTAAATAAATAAATACAACATTAAATAATTCATTAAATGTGTCATCAAATACATTTAATTAATTAAAGACACATTTAAAACATCACTGAGCGTCCACTGAGATGAAGTTGATCACCTCCGATACCGTTGCTGCCAAAATATATATAATACATCATATCTTCATACACAAACCACATTTTTGAATTCTAAATGACTAATTTCTCGCCTCAAATGATCTTAAAACTGCGCTCGGGGACTAAGAAAAATGTTTATTTCAGGTTTATATGTCTTTTCTCTGCTGCTCTGCTGTGATACATGGCAGCCATGCCATTTCAGACCAAAGCAATGAATCAGACTCAAGCGTTAGCCCCGCCCTCTGACTTTGATGGGCGAGTGACAGATAAAATAAATTAATGATCCACTGCAACACGGACCATGAAATCATGAAATGTGTCATTAAATAATGAAATGTGTCATTAATTAATTATATGTATTTAATGACACATTTCATTATTTAATGACACATTTAATGAATGATTTAATTATGTATTTATTTATTTAATTTTGTCCCTTTTGGTCCTCCATAGCTTAGATGGCCCAATTAGTCAATACATTAAAGGAGGAGGAGTCTTACAGGATCACATCTAGAAGATTCTTGAATCGAGTCCAACACATGAACTTGAAGTGAACTCTGGATCATCACCTGATGTAACTCCATCACCTGATGTAAGTCCATCACCTGCTGTAACTCCATCACCTGATGTAACTCCATCACCCGCTGTAACTCATCACCTGCTGTAACTCCATCACCTGATGTACCTCCATCACCTGCTGTAACTCCATCACCTGCTGTACCTCCATCACCTGCTGTAACTCCATCCCTGCTGTAACTCCATATCACCCGGATAACTCATCACCTCCTGTAACTCCATCACCTGATACAAAGTTACCCATCACCTGATGTCTTCCAACACCTGCTATAACTCCATCGCTGGATGTTACCTACACCACTCTGCTGTAACTCCATCACCTGCTGCAACCTTATCCCCTGCTGTAACTCCATCACCTCCTGTAACTCCATCACCTGATGTAACTCCATCACCTCCTGTAACTCCATCACCTGATGTTACTCCATCACCTGATGTTCCTCCAACACCTGCTATAACTCCATCGCCTGATGTTACTCCACCACTTGCTGTAACTCCATCACCTCCTTCAACACTTCCTGATGAAATGTGGCGACTAATTATCAAGTACACCCTTGAAATACGGGCCACACAGTGGTGCAGTGATTAGCACTGTCGCCTTGCAGCGAGAAGACCCTGGTTCGAGCCCCGGTTGGAACAAGGGCCTTTCTGCATGGAGTTTGCATGTTCTCCCTGTGTGTGCGTGGGTTGTCTAAACAATAACAGTTGTAACAGTGGTCTGGCTCTAAGACTGAAGGAACTCTTTGCCAAGCATTGTCATTGGATGAGAGCATGGCTTGTGCTCAAGTATCTGAGTTATGGGAGATACCAAGTCAGAGATACATACTGGAAATAGAAGAGATAAGTGAGTTCATATCTATATACAGAATTTTGTAAATATGTTGATATCTCAAACTTTTTCAAAACATTCATATTGTATTACTTCTTTTTCAAGGAGACCACAAGGAGTGGGGGAGGCCTGGATGCCGAAAGAAAGTTCAAATCCATGTTAAAAATAGTCATGATGAAGACATCAACCATAGAGTTCTAAGTTCTAAAATGATGGCTTTAAAATGAGGTTGCTTTTCTGGATATAAGTTACTTGTGTGTTGAAATTATTTGATTGGCTGCCACGGCCAAGAATGCATTGGTGTGGCATGGTCTGAAGATCATCTGAACGCTGTTTTGAGAAGATTACACAACATGTGTGACAAGAGAAGCCTTTGAAAGGTTAGGGATCAAATCAAAGATGGCAGAAAAAAACATTAAGGATGCGTTGAACTCGGCTTGGCCCAACAGTTCCAGTGATACATCGTTTGTGAAAAACGGATGAACAAGTCAAAAGTTAACGTACATACATGCATGTCCAACTTTGTCCTGTTGGTGGCGCTAGAGCTCTGGAGTTTGCGTTGCTTACACAGTATCACCACTTGAACCCAAGTAACGGGTGGTCTGCTGTTAAATTATTATGATACTGGGGAATTATTAGATTATCAGGACCTGCGAAATGAAGGCTAACCTGATAATGTAATAACCTCATGTAATACTTTATTACATTATTGGTCAAAAGTGTATTACATTATTAGGAAATGCACTTATTACATTATCAGGAAGTTATTACATTATCAGGGATTTATTACATTATCAGGACGTTATTACATTATCAGGACGTTATTACATTATCAGGAATTTATTACATTATCAGGAAGTTATTACATTATCAGGAAGTTATTACATTATCAGGACGTTATTACATTATCAGGAAGTTATTACTATCAAAAGGTTTATTATCAGGAAGTTATACGTACGTAGTTATTACATTATCAGGGATTATTACATTATCAGGACGCTATTACATTATCGTGTGCTGCCACAATACCGTGTCACGCAATACCGCGGAAGTTGCCACATTTATTGCACTATTACATTAATAGAAGTTATTATAATATCAGGAAGTATTACTATCAGGACGTTATTACATTAATAGAAGTTATTACATTATCAGGGATTTATAAATAATACTGTAATATTACATTATCAGGAATTTATTACATTATCAGGGAAGTTATTACATTATCAGGAAGTTATTACATTAATAGACGATTAATATGGTTATTACATTATCAGGAAGTTATTACATTATCAGGGATTTATTACATTATCAGGAAGTTATTACATTATCAGGGATTTATTACATTATCAGGTTCTACAGTCCCGATACAACTTTATCACTTCCGATACAATACCGATATTGCAGCCTTGAGTATTGGCCGATACCGATATTGATCCAATACCATATCAGCAGCAATCATAGATACTTTAATGATTTATTTTGTAGTGTGGAATGTTAGAATAGTCTTGATCATGTGACATTACTTACACAGATAAACTGACCCATTTATTATTAACCAATGGTTACGTCAACTTTAACCTTCAACATAAGAATATTGTTCATTTCATACAGTCTATGGTTCATTTCATCAGGAGGAAAGTACCAAGTGCTCATGGGGGTGTTTTCAGAGCAGCCGTGTTTCACAGGTAACGACGGTTTCAGAGCACCCCCAGTCGACAGGTGGTGCTGGTTTATGAAATAATGTTGTTTAGCTCACTGTGCGGCTTCGTAGCCTCTGAGTTCAGATGTTAAAGAAACATGTGTAACCTCTGAAATAGCAGTAGCACACACGACACACACGTGATCTACATGCATCCAACACGCAGAGCCCACGTCATCACAACGGCCGCTGCTGGAGTGGAATGGACTGTTGTATCAGAGACTTTAGAGGCAGTCCGATATAATCCGATATCAATATCAGATCAGGACATCCTAAACTATAATCTATAATAAATGAGTCTTTATAAATAAAGACATCAGTAATCTGTAGATACTGGTTTCAAATAATCTTAATCTGTTATCCAGTATAATACATGTGCAGTTTGTACACATGAACATGAATAATCACATAGTGAATCCCTGTGTGTTTACATTAATGTGAAAAGTCAGATTATTCATCAGACTAAG
>NW_025321885.1:0-23125 GCF_019176455.1 Solea senegalensis | reverse complement strand
GTAAGCTACATTTTTACTTTTATCGCTAAAGGAGGCAGAGGAGTAGCTAAACATGTGGCACACAACACAGGAGAGAGCAGGAGAAGGAGAGGGAGAGAGAGAAGCCATCGCTGCTAAGCTAACTTGTTATGCTAGCAAAGAAAGAAACACCGTACGTGATCTACATAAAACGAGAGTTCAAGCTGAAGTAGCGGGTGAAAGTATTGGTCTTAGTACTAGTATTAGTTATAAGACGAGTGTTTGTTCAGTTAATCGATCGTTCCAGTAGATAGAGAACTGCAGAGAGCGCAGGAGACACACAGCGTAACACCAGTGGAAACACAGGAAGTGACACAATACGTTACCGCCCCGTCAGAGACCGTCAACACCCATCAGATCAATCAAAATATCAGAACCTGACAGAATAAATTTGTCTGACTTTTATACTGCCCCTGGTGCTTTTTCACATGTATGGCGACAGCTGGAATGGACATAAAAGTCCCCTCATGAAAATGATTAAAAATCACAATAAAAGTAAACAACATTTTTCTAATTTAACATCTTCACTGTCATTGTGACAGTTAAATGTCTTGTTGTGTGGAGATTGGGGGGCTGCCTCCACTGCCCCCTACTGTCTGTCAATGGAAAAGCAGCCTTTCAAGATCAGGTCCGCTGACCCTTCAGAGTTGAGTTAGGGTTAGAGATCTACAGGGTTAGACCCTTCAGAGTTGAGTCAGGGTTAGAGATCTTCAGGGTTAGACCTTTCAGAGTTGGGTTGGGGTTAGAGATCTTCAGGGTTAAACCCTTAAGGTTTGGGATACCCACCCACGTTTGGGCTGGGCTAATCCAAAATAGTGAAAACAAGGGGGGTGTTCTCTGAAGACACGCTGTTACCTGTGAAACACGGGTGCTCTGAAAACACCCCCATTAGCACTTGGTACTTTTCTCCTGATTTGTTAAAGTTTTTATTCATAGGATAAACCCCTTGAGTTGTCAAAACTCGTTTTCGAGGGGGTCCTACACACATCACATCAAGATACAACAGAACTCAAGACAGTACAATAGGGAGACACAACAATACAGAATAAAGTCACAATAAGATACAATAAAATACTATACAATACAAGGACAAGAAAGACATACAAAATCATGCAAACATACTGCAACCAGAGTTTGGACAAATATACTAAAAGAGATGGTGACAAAGTCAATGAAAGCATTGATTAGTTCAAAATTATAGCAATTAAGCGATATAGAGGATCTAATGCCCACAGGTAAATGATTCCAATCATTAGGACCTTTAAACATAAATGCTTTTCTGCCTTCCTAATATGTGGAACTGAAAAGTAAAGATAACTAGAGTGTCTGGTCCAATAATTAGAGGTAGGTAAACAAAGTACTGTTTGAGATAAGTTGAAATAAATACACTTATATATATATATTGAAACCAGTGAATCTGTCGTCTTGTATGAGGAGAGGAAAGCTGGTACACTAGACAATGATGAGTATGATAAGGACAGTTGAGTATAAATCTGCAGAATCTGTTAACTTTAGTAAGGGGAGCTAGCACACATTTAGAGGCAGAAATATACACAATGTCACAATACTATAGGAAAAATGCATTGTGTGGCCAGTTTCTTCCTGACATTATAAGTGAAACATTACAATGAACACAACAATTCACTTTCTGTACAGTATGATTAATATGTGTTTTGAATGGCAATGTGGGATCCAGCCATACGCCAAGATATGTAACTTTTTCAACCTTCTGCAAAGGTGTGCCATCCTTACAGAGTATTGTACAGGAATCTGAACTGAATTTCAATTTTGAATTTGTGCCAAAGAACAAAGTAACAGATTTATTTTTATTGAGAAGTAATTTGTTTTGTGAGAGCCAATCTTCCAGAATATTAAAATCAGACTGAAGGGTGGCTTGTATTTCAGATATGTCAGATTTCGAAGTGTAGATGACAGTATCATCTGCATACAGTTGTACTGAAGAGTTGGTGAAAATATGTGGTAGGTCTTTAACAAATATAGAAAAGAGAAGGGGTCCCAAGGATGAACCTTGTGGCACCCCTCTTTCCTGAACCAACATATCAGAACATTTCCCATCTAGGACAACACATTGCTTCCTATTATGGAGAAATGAACTAAACCACAGAATTGCATTGTTAGATAAACCTACGTTATGGAGCTTATCTAGTAGTAGATAACGGTCAACAAGATCAAAAGCTTTGGTTAAATCAATGAATATTGCCCCAGTAACTTCTCCCTGACTGGCAGCAGTAAAAATATAATTTGTTATTTTCAGCAAGGCAGTGGTTGTTGAGTGATTTGATCTGAAACCCGACTGAAATGATGATAGAATATTATTAATCTTAAGGTATTCTGTCAGTTGAGTACAGACCAGTTTTTCCAGGATCGAACAGATGATAGATATAAGCCTGTAATTATTACAGTCTAAAACATCACCTACTTTATAGAGGGGAGTAATTCTTGCGTGTTTCCAGATGATAGGTATTTCATTTGTTGAGAATGATAGATTAAACAGATCTGCGAGTGGATACATAAGGACATTAGCTAGTTTTATATATCTATTTTCCAGACCGTCAAGTCCTGTACTGTTATTTCCTTTGGATTCCTTAATGACACTCAGAACTTAAGTTGGCATGATTTTTCTCAATGAGAAAGATGAGCTGACAGGCAAAGTATTATCACACCAGTTACTAACATATGAGACAGGAAAGAGAGTTGTATCATTGATTCTTATTGATTAATGGTATGCTTTACTTTGGTATTTGTGATAGATTTACTGTTACGCCAGAAATGCTTTGGATTTTTGAGATCAGAGTTCAGACATTCATTATAATAATTAGACTTAGCATTACGAGTTTTGACTTTGCTCTGATTTCTGAGTTGTCTATACACTTCCCAGTCAGCATTGTTTCTCGTCGTTCGGTAAGTTGACCATGCTTTGTTCCTAAGCCTAAAGAGGCTAATAAGTTCTGGGGTGACCCAGGGAAGATGTTCACCCCTGACTTTAACCATTTTCCACGAGCATGCCTGTCAAGCACTCCATTGTACTCAGTGTACAAATAGTCCCAGGCATCCTGTACATTAGGTATTAATTGGAATCGGTCCCATTTTATATTAATCAAATCATTGCAAAATAAATTAGGATCCATTTTCCTATCTTGTCTGACCTTAATCAACTTTGGTGGTGATTTAGGAAGTTTAATTTTCCATACACAGTAGATGACTGAATGATCGCTGCAACAATCCGACATGACATCGGATTCAATAATCCTATCTGGATGTTAGACCAGTATCCAATCCAGCAAGGAGCTTGATTTCTTAGTAACCCTTGTTGGTTCATTTATTAGCTGGATAAGATTCATCCCTGATAATTTTCTTTTAGTCGTTTCACATGATTTGTCTCGCCAATTTCTATTTCTATTTCTGATTAACCATAGACTGTATGAAATTAACATGGCAAAAAATCCAATATTCTTATGTTGAAGGTTAAAATTGATGTTGAAGTATATGAACTAAGAAGAACACATTAACACAACTAATGTTTAATACTTAAACGTATTAAAGATTTACATTAATAAGTAAACATGAGACAAGAGGGTCTCTTGGACACATGACAAGTCAGACCATACGTTGTACAATAGGCATCCTGTATAGGACAAGAAGCTTGAGGGTCTGTCTTGGATATGGTTAGTTAGGAAATATAGATGTCTCTTGTTTGATTAAATGGTGATATTGTCCAATTTAAAGATCATGGGACAGTATGGCATATCTGGACCCAACTTGTTTTCCAAGTTGTTGTATTATGGAAACAGGAGAAAGGCGGGTGTCGAAACATGTGATGCCTGCAAATAGGAGTGTTAGAGAATCTATATAGTGTTGGTTTTGCTTTTCTGAGGCAGAATTGTTCGGAGATTCGGCAGGAGCACATTCTCCCAAGCTGCTGTGGCAGCTTGGTTCTGACGCCTGACTTGTAACTAAATAAAATCCCTTTGTTCAGTGCAAGTCCTGTGTCAGTGAGGTCTTTTTCTGCATCATCAACTCATCACCTATCGTTCAGAAGAAGAAGGAAGCCTGACAAAAACGACAATGTAAACATTGGTTATTAATAAATGGGTCAGTTTTTCTCATACCTACTGTTGCTGACTATTGTTTTTCTGTTTAAGTAATATCACTTGATCAAGCCTATTCTAACATTCCACACTACAAAATAAGTCTTTAAAGTATGTATGATTTGTGCTGATATCGGATCGATATCGATATCGGACAATCGTCAAGGCTGCAATATCGGTATTGTATCAGAAGTGAAAAAGTTGTATCGGGACATCCCTATCGTAGATTAAGACTGGAGGAGCAGCAACAAGAGGCATGGTCAAGCTGACACGAAGATCACGCCTCCGTAAGAGCTGATAAGGTACGTGATCACCTCACCTCAGGTGACAGTTCTGAGGAAGGCAGAAGATACACGGCCAAAGTGGTTAGACAAGGTAAAACTTCCTGTTTTTCTCTTGATGTAAAAAAAGTGTCTTGTTGATGTTTTTGTCAGTGTTGGATTATGGAGATCTTTTATGAATGTTTCTGCTCAATGTCTCTGAAAGCTTGATAAGATAAGATCATCCTTTGACACTGTTTACCTACCGTGAGTCCCTGAGGTTTATTAAGGACTGTACAGTATCGACACACTTTTGTGAGTTCTACTCTCAGGAGCCTGTTGCACCAAAGTAGACTTAATCTGTGATACTAATCTATGATGGAATTTCTTTTATGTAATTTTTGATTAAAGCTTTTTCAGTTGGTGGTAGTTGGTAGTTTCATTGGTAGTTTATTTTGATTTTGCTTTCAGATACTGTGTAGTCTCTCGTTATCTTCATTATGGATAGTTTTTCCTAGAATCACTGCAGTGAACTTTAGTCTTCTTCAGTCCCGATAAACCTTCGCCTTAACAACCACTGATCTTTGTCACTCTGCTCTTATCATATTTTTTGTGGCTGTAAAAGTAAAAGCCCTGGTTTACTCTCTGGTGAACAAAGAAACCTTTCTTATTTTTCTGTAAAGTTAAAGCACAGTGAGACGTCCACATGTTGTTCAGGAAATGTTAACTGAGTCTGAGAATGTATGGAATCAGAGGAAACGAAACACAAATGTTTCTATTATAGACTGTGTATTCAAAAGAAAACTGTATTAATAGACTGGAATTTGACACTGGTTTTCTGTTAGTGTGTAAATATTCTTTGTTTTTTTAAATCAATAGAATTTTGCATCTTTATTGTGAACTTTTTATCATTCCATATCAAAACAAAAAATTTTATTTGGAAAATCTGAGAAATATAGCCACGAACATCGTTGTTAAGGTCACATCGCTTACCTCTACTGAACTGTAACAAAAAAGTGAGCAAATAATTCAAACAATAAGTTAAGCACTGACATAAAAGTGTGAAATATAAGAACAATAAAAGTGAAAGTACAATAAATTGTAAAGGTTTTAAAAGTCAAAATCTACTTCAAAAAGAAAAGAAAGAAAGCCCCCACATGTCAACAACTGATTGATTGGTTTAGATTTGATATTTATGATGCCACACCTGTGAAATCCCCTCGTTACTACAGCAACGGCTCAGAGGTCGACATTTATCACATTCCATTTATAGAGATTCTACATGAGTCATCAACTTTTTTTGAATCAATAAAAGACAGAAGTACTCGTGAGACACAATAAAGTGATTGAGGCAAAGTAAAACTTAACTATTTGCAGATGATGTTATTAAATGATTGGTGAAAGTGAGAGAAGACAGAAGGCGTTAAAGCAACAAACTGACGTGAAACTGATTCTATAAACCCACCAACAGACTGCCAAATAGTGAACTGTTCTATAAATCCACCAACAGACTGACTGCCAAATAGTGAACCGTTCTCTAAAACCACCAACAGACTGACTGCCAAATAGTGAACTGTTCTATAAAACCACCAACAGACTGTCTGCCAAATAGTGAACTGTTCAATAAAACCACCAACAGACTGACTGACAAATAGTGAACTGTTCTATAAACCCACCAACAGACTGTCTGCCAAATAGTGAACTGTTCAATAAAACCACCAACAGACTGACTGCCAAATAGTGAACTGTTCTATAAACCCACCAACAGACTGACTGCCAAATAGTGAACTGTTCTATAAAACCACCAACAGACTGACTGCCAAATAGTGAACTGTTCTATAAAAACCAACAGACTGACTGCCAAATAGTGAACTGTTCTATAAAACCACCAACAGACTGTCTGCCAAATAGTGAACTGTTCTATAAACCCACCAACAGACTGACTGCCAAATGTGAACTGTTCTATAAAACCACCAACAGACTGACTGCCAAATAGTGAACTGTTCTATAAAACCACCAACAGACTGTCTGCCAAATAGTGAACTGTTCTATAAACCCACCAACAGACTGACTGCCAAATAGTGAACTGTTCTATAAACCCACCAACATACTGACTGCCAAATAATTAACTATTCTATAAATCCACCAACAGATTGACTGCCAAATAGTGAACTGTTCTATGATTGTATATGATTATATATGATAATAAATGATAATATATGATGATTTAGTGCGTGTGAGTGAAGTACCTTAAAGTGATACTTGAGTAAAAGTACAAGTAAAAGTCTTAAAGTTTGACATTTACTGTACTTGAGTATCAAAAATCATATCTGATATAAAATGTAGTAAAAGTTGCTAGAAAGTACAAATATGTGGAATTGTAATGAAGTATATGTGCTGTAATGAAGTATATGTACTGCTTAATCCTGTCAGATTAGAATGGAAACTTCCAGCCTGTCATAACTCCAGTCAGTCGTCTTTTGTTTTTCCTAAATGTGAAGTGCGTCATGTTTTCTTCTTTATGTCAATTCTACTCAAGCGTCCAAACCGAAACATAAAGTCCCGTCAAACGCGAACACAATGTTAAATTACATTAAATAAACAATTTTAAATGATCATTTTGATAAAAAATTAATAATAATGTCATACATTCATATTATATTATATTATTATGAAAATAATGACATGATTTAGTAGGTTTAAGTACTATAAGTGCTTAATGGAAAGTCGTATGAAGTACTTTTACTGTGAACTTTTGGAGTAATCCAGGGTCAAAGTTGACTTGAACAAAACTGAGGTTATTCTTTTTTTTGAAGTTGTATCAAATCCACATTTCCTATTAATAGTTTATGGTTTCAATGTTATTGGACAAATTACTTTATTTACTTCATGCAAAAGTCGTGTGAAGTACTTACTGTGTAGTTTTGGAGTAATCCAGGGTCAAAGTTTGCAATTGCGATAAAGAATTACAATATTCGTCTATATTTGAAGTCGTATCAAATCCACATTTTTCATTCGTAGTTTATGATTTAAATGTAATTGTACTTAGTACTTTTTGATGTCCTTGATGAACAAATATGCAGTTAATAAGTAATCCAGGATCTAATTTGACTTTTGCTCTCAAAACTGAGCTCATCAGCTGACTTGAATGCAGACAACAGCCCTTCAGTCACATACAGAGTAGCCTAGCACCATCTACTGGCACAAATATGTAAGTGACATGAACAGCAGGTTTCATAAAACACCTTCTCTGACAGAAAACTCCTGATGTGTTACAGTTTTCTCTCGTGTGATCACTGGACTGAACACAGATCCACATCAGACGTCCTCCAGGAAACATGAAGGAGATTTTCCACTCAAACTGAGAGGTAACTCTTTAAAGTGCTTTCAATATGATGCTTTGAGTGGAGCAGTGATAAGTCAGTGAGGAGCTCATTTGCACAGACTCATGACAACAACAAAGAGAAGACGTGCTTTTTATATATGAGGTTTACACTTTACAGTAGAAAACAAGTTATTCTCTGTAAATCTGTATATTGGGACGGTTTATACATTCAGTCTGTCTGTAATGATCTGATGTGTGTGTTTGTGTGTGTGTCTGTGTTTGTGTGTGTGTTTGTGTGTGTTTCTCTGTGTGTGTGTGTGTGTGTGTGTTTCTCTGTGTGTGTGTGTGTGTGTGTGTGTGTGTCTGTGTTTCTGTGTGTGTGTTTGTGTGTGTTTCTCTGTGTGTGTGTGTGTGTGTGTGTGTTTCTCTGTGTGTGTGTGTGTGTGTGTGTGTGTGTGTCTGTGTTTCTGTGTGTGTGTGTGTGTGTGTTTCTGTGTTTGTTTCTCAGAATGACTGAAGTCCAGCAGATGAGTGGTTGTGTGGAGGAAGACGAGGACAGAGCAGAGTCTCCAGGACCCAGCGGTCTGTCTGTGAAGAGTAAGAAGTAACGATGGGATCCTCACAGACAAAGTAAGAGACAGTGTGTCCAGTGAAGCATGATAGCTGAAGATCATTTCAGGTGGCATTAATGCACCTTTCAGCTTTTTTACCAACTGTCATAAAAACTTTTCTTGTGACAAAACTTGCAATCAATGCACTGACAACAAGAGAACAACACACTTGGTTGTGCGCTAAACACAAACTCTAAATGCTGACTGTACCTGTAGAGCAGTGGTCCCCAACCCCTGGGGCACACAGAAAGAATACATAACTTACATTCTTTCCGTTTTATTTATTATCAGATTCTGAACAATGTTTTATTTTGAAAAATGACCGGATTCTCTCGCCACATCTGTCTATGTCTCACTCTGACACATGTCAACATGCTTGCCTCGGTCACACGTCACGGTCGAAGAAGAAGATCAACTGCTGGAGATCACAAAGTGACGGTGGCATTAAAAGTATGTTTGCGACAATAACTCTGCCGGTGTTGTGAATTAAAGTGATGGCAGAAAACCCAGAGATCTATGGAAGGAGACATATTATACACTATTTCCCAAGTTAAAATAGTTCCCTGGTGTCCTAATGAACATGTCTGTGACATGCTTTGGTCAAAGTACCATAAGGATGAAGCACCATAGCAGTTCAATAACCCTGCTAAACCCGCCCCTTCCAGAACGCTCGTGTAGCATGTACGCTACCCTAGTAAAGCACAGTTAGCATGAACAGATAGCTATTATTTAGATATGTTATAGGTTCAGAAGACTAAGTTTGGGCTAGGTTCAGAAGACTAAGTCTGACTCTAGGAGTGGAGAGGAAGACACAGAGCGCAGTTTAGTTTTGTGACACCATATAATTGTGAACCATAACCATATAAATATTTAACAACAAAAACACAAATGGCCATTCATACAAAACACAGTATGTACAGTTCATACTATATACATATTGACAGTAACTAAATTTAGAGAAAAGGTCTGTATTGAGGGGTGAATGTAGGTAGTGTATATGTGGGCTGTTAATGGATTGCAAGGGGCAGAAAGAGAGGAGCGGCTGCAGCAAGGAGCCTCCTACCAGCTTGACCAGAGCAGTGGAGGTTCAGTTAATCCTTCTAACAGCCTTCAAGCTTTGAGCCCAGACTATACCCTCTAGCTCGCCATCAACCAAGCCTGTATGAAAAACAGGTCCGATTAAATATCTCATGTGCACACAATAATCACAATACATATCAGTATATCAATCAAGTTCAACATTGTACAATATAATCAAATCAATATAAATAAATAACAATATTTGTTATATTTAAATATTTATCAGTCATTCCAGTAGCACCAAACAACTTAACATGCTTAACGTTTCCTGTGGTAGGACATATTCAAAGAACTAGGCATATGCCGCAACAGGTAGTGGCTAGGCTAAGCTAATATCATATGATTAGCGTAAGCTCAACTCAACAATTCCGTGACTTAATCAGAGCTAACACTCCGAATTGGGTCATCAGCGGCTCCGGTAGTCGGCTCCTATGTTTCAACTTTATGTTACTTTATTGCATTTAGTTTCAGAGGCTGTTTCTCAATATCCATACTTGTGCGTACTTGCGTACTCCCGTACTTGTGAAAACCCCATCAGCCTCAGTCCAAGTTCTTATCCAATTATCAAGTAAGCGAACAGCGAGGACGGTGGAGTAAATTTAATAATGCTTTCATTATGAGCGAATGTCTTATTATTACTGTTCTAAAAACATATATTCTATCACCTTGCTGGCAGCTGTGCCTCAGCTACACACTGTGTTTAAAACAAGGTGAGGTCGTGGGCCATGTTTGTATTATAACATGATATTTAAGTGGGGGGACCGCATGTAATCGATTAAGGGGCCGCATATGGCCCGCGGGCCGCAAGTTTGGCACCTGTGCTGTAGAGGATCAATCTTTACACAAAGATCAGCGACCACAGGCTGTAAACCTGAAATCTGCAAACAAAGACCATCATCAGTGATCATGTGATGTTTGTGTTTGCAGAGGTCAGAACCAGAGACAGAGAGCAGAGTCTCCAGGACCCAGCGGTCTGTCTGTGAAGAGTGACTGGTCTATGGACCAACCTTTACACTTCAGTCATGAACCTGGAGCCTCAGAGACAAAGTAAGAGACTCAATAAATAATGCTCTCAAATCAATATGATATGCTCTTGAATTAAGATAAGAAATAACCTCCATCTGTTGGAGGGAAACATCTTTGACTGGACTTTTGTGAAGGAAGAAGAACTAAATGTGTGTGTGAGCAACAGACTGAACTGAACTGATTCAGAATCTGATGAAACTGATCAATGAGTCAAACCATTGACGAGTCAGAGAGGGTGTGAGGATGAGCCTCAGGGTTAGACCTTTACAACAGTCCATGAGAACCACTGTGAGACAAAGCTGTAAGGATGTCTTCACAGAGACATGTCCACCTGTCCCTGACATGTCAGTGATAAAGAAATGTCTTCACAGAGACATGTCCACCTGTCCCTGACATATTAGTAATAAAGAAATGTCTTCACAGACGCATGTCCCTGTCGCTGACATGTTAGTAAAAAAGAAATGTCTCCACGGACACATGTCCACCTGTCCCTGACATGTCCACCTGTCCCGACGTTTAGTGATAAAGAAATGTCTTCACAGAGACATGTCCACCTGTCCCTGACGTGTTAGTGATAAAGAAATGTCTTACAGAGACATGTCCACCTGAGTTAGTAATAAAGAAATGTCTTCTGAGACATCCCACCTGTCCCTGACGGTTAGTGATAAAATGTCTCTGAGACATGTCCACCTGTCCCCGACATGTCAGTGATAAAATGTCTTCACAGAGACATGTCCACCTGTCCCTGACGTGTCAGTGATAAAGTAATATAAAGAAATGTCTTCACAGAGACATGTCCACCTGTCCCGCGCGATAAAGATAAGAAATGTCTTCACAGAACATGTCCCCGGCGTCACCCGTCCCCGACGTCGTTTGGTAATCACAGAAAAGTAATATAAAGAAATGTCTTCACAGAGACATGTCCATCTGTCCCGACCCCGTATGATAAAGAAATGTCTTCACAAGACATGTCCACCTGTCCCGACGCGGTTAGTGATGAAAAAATGTCTTCACAGAGACATGTCCACCTGTCCGTGACGTGTTAGTAATAAAGAAATGTCTTCACAGAGACATGTCTCCTGTCCTGGTTGTTAGTACAAAAAAAAATGTCTTCACAGGACATGTCCACCTGTCCCTGGCATGTAATAAAGTGTCACAAGAAATGTCTTCCCCACAAAGACATGTCCACCTGTCCCTGACGTGTTAGTGATAAAGAAATGTCTCCACAGACACATGTCCACCTGTCCCTGACACGTTAGTAATAAAGAAATGTCTTCACAGAGACAAGTTTGCTGTTTCTGTGGACAAGCAGACGTCCCGCTGTCCTCTGTGTCAGGACGTCTTGAAGGATCCAGTCTTCACCAGCTGCGGTCACTGGTCCTGCAGACGCTGCATCTCCTCATACCGGGACCAGTCTGGTCCACCAGGAGACTCCTGCTGTCCCCAGTGTGGACAGAGACCCAGACCAGGACCAGGTAAAGAGCATGAGACCAAACAGATCATTCACATTTGATATTCATCACTTTCACTTTCATAAACACAGACCAACAAACTTTTAAAATGAAAGAACAAGAGAAAAATGTTTCAAGGTGAAATCTGTTCCTCGTGTTAATCAAAGTGATAATGAAGATGATTCAGTTTAATCCTCTGCTGCCCCCTACAGGTTCAACACAGGATTGTTTACACTCATTTTCCAGCTTTTCTATTATTGTTGTTGTTTTCTATGCAGATGATACACTTTCTTTCACAGTCATCACAGTTATTCTAGAATGATTCCGTCTTTCAGAATACAACAATATCACATAAAGACGTGACACTGTCAGGGTTTTTTTATTAAAACACTTTTTTAGTTTTTCTGTGGCTGATGAAAATAATCCTCAGCTGCTCAGATTCTTTGTCGCTTGTCTTTCAGCAGATCTACTTCTGCAGAAGGTTCTAGATGAACATAAAATCAGTCTGAGGAGCAGATTTGAACATGTGACTGAAGGAACTGAAGGAACAGGAAGTAGAACCCTCCTGAACAGGATCTTCACTGAGCTCTACATCACAGAGGGACAGAGTGAAGAGGTCAATACTCAACATGAGGTGATGCAGCTGGAGACGACCTCCAAGAAGAAGATGGTCCACGACACTCCCAGCAAGTGCTGCGACATCTTTAAAGCCCTACCTGACCAGCAGGGGAGCATCAGAGTCGTCCTGACCAATGGCGTCGCTGGTGTTGGAAAAACCTTCTCGGTGCAGAAGTTCACTCTGGACTGGGCCGAGGGTTTGGAAAACCAGGATGTGAATCTGCTGATTGTGCTCTCGTTCAGGGAGCTGAACCTGATTAGAGATCAGCAGCACAGTCTTCTCTCGCTGCTCCATGTTTTCTATCCAACATTAGAGAAGGTCAGAGCAGAGGAGCTCGCTGTCTGTAAACCTTTGTTCATCTTTGACGGCCTGGATGAAAGCAGACTCTCACTGGACTTCAGCAGCAGGACGCTGGTTTCTGACGTCACACACAGGTCATCAGTCAACATGCTGCTGACCAACCTCATCCAGGGGAATCTGCTTCCCTCGGCTCTCATCTGGATAACTTCTCGACCTGCGGCAGCCAATCAGATCCCTCCTACTTGTGTTGACAGGGTAACAGAAGTACGAGGCTTCACTGACGACCAGAAGGACGAGTACTTCAGGAAGAGATCCAGAACTGAAGATCTGTCCAGCAGACTCATCTCACACATCAAGACATCCAGGAGCCTCCACATCATGTGTCAAGTCCCAGTCTTCTGCTGGATCAGTGCTACCGTTCTGGAGCACATGTTGACCACAGAGCAGAGAGGAGAGCTGCCCAAGACCCTGACAGACCTGTACTCAAACTTCCTGCTGGTTCAGACCAAGAGGAAGAAGAACAAGTACGATAAAGGACGTGAGACGAGTCCACAGGAGCTGACGGAGGCCGACAGGGACTTTCTTCTGAAGCTGGGGAGGCTGGCCTTTGAACATCTGCAGAAAGGAGACATCATGTTCTACCAAGAAGACCTGGAGCGGTGTGGTCTAAGTGTGACAGAGGCCTCGGTGTACTCAGGAGTTTGTACAGAGATCTTCAGAAGAGAGAGCGTGATCTTCCAGAAATCAGTCTACTGCTTTGTTCATCTGAGCGTTCAGGAGTTTCTGGCTGCAGTCTACATGTTCCACTGTTTCACCAACAGGAAGACAGAGGTACTGCAGGACTTCTTCAGACAAGAAGATAAAGACTGGAACACAAAGGTACTGCAGGACTTCTTCAGACAAGAAGATAAAGACAGGAAGACAGAGGTCCTGAGAAAACCTAATTTTATTAACAAGCTCTCCTCATTTTTTGGAAGAAAAATGGAGAGTGACTTATCTCTGGATGTGTTCCTGAAAGCAGCCATGGAGAAATCCCTTCAAAGTGAAAATGGTCACCTGGACCTGTTTGTTCGCTTCCTTCATGGACTCTGTCTCCAACCACAGACTCTTAGGATGGACTCTGTCTGGAGTCCAACCACAGACTCTTAGGAGGTCTGCTGGGTCAGACTCAGAACAGTCCAGAAATCATCCTGAGGGTCATTGAGAACCTGAAGAAGATGAACACAGAGAACATCTCACCTGACAGAAGCATCAACATCTTGCACTGTCTGACAGAGATGAAAGACCAATCAGTGCATCAGGAGATCAAAGAGTCTATGAAGTCAAAGAATAGAGGACAGGAACTCTCTGAGATCCACTGCTCAGCTCTGGCCTACATGCTGCTGATGTCTGAGGAGGTTCTGGATGAGTTGGACCTGAGCAAGTACAGAACATCAGACCAGGGGAAACAGAGACTGATTCCAGCTGTGAGGAACTGCAGGAAGGCTCGGTGAGTTCAGACATGATCAATAACATCATCGGTCAGTGATGATTCATGGTTGGTTTATCAAATACACACAGAAGTCAGTTCTTCTCATTCTTCTCAGTTTGTTTCTGGAGATGTTTTAAATGATGAAAGTGAAGATATGTCAGCTGGTTGTGATTCTTGTTTTGAACTGAATGAAAACACCAAATCACAACATTCTCTCAAGTCTCTGTTCATGATAAGACAGAAAGACAAGAGAAACCAACAGTTCACACAATGAACAAACACTAGGGGGCAGTGGAGAGAAAATCTGTGACAGAACCAGACTTAAACATATGCAGCATCTGCCTCGACCGGTTGTGGTGAAAGGACAAAATGGAGGACAGAGGAGAGGAGGGGGAGAGAAAGTGAAAGAGGGAGGTGAGGTAGAGACAGAAGAGAGAGACCAGGAGCAGAAATATAACAGTTGTGTCAGCTTCTAAGTTTAAACAGGACTTATGACATTTTTATACAACTACAATGTTATTGATGTTCTATTAATGAGACATAAACATTAGACTGATATCAACTTTAATTATAGTATCATATTAATAATAATGACAATACTACTGGTTTCAAGCAGCAACTTTGTCTAAAGTCTCATCTTTTATTCTTTATTCAGGTTTAGGGGCTGCAGTTTGACAGAGATCAGCTGTTCTCCTCTGGTCTCAGCTCTGAAGTCCAACCCCTCACACCTGAGAGACCTGGACCTGAGTAAGAACAAGCTGAAGGATTCAGGAGTGAAGCTGCTGTGTTCTGGACTGGAGAGTCCACATTGTAGACTGGAGACTCTGTGGTGAGTTCACTGACTCTCTGTTACTGTTGTACATGTCAGATGTTTAATCCACAACTGAAAGTCATTCATGTTGTCACATGAGTTGAATCAGTGATGGTTGTTCCATGTTTCCACTTTTTCTTCCCTCAGATGTAGAATCAGGATCTTTTCACAGCTGACCTGTTTTTTGTTTTCTAAAGTGTTTCAGTCGCTGTAGTTTTCACGTCAGTTGCAGCTTTGACCTTTTCTGACTGAACTTGAAGTTTTTCACTTTCTCCTCTGACACGTTCACATGTAGCCAATCAGAATGAGTGTTGTTGATGATGTCACAGCTGTGACTGTTTACAAACAAACAGGAGCTTCCTCTCATCTTCAAATCAGGGGGGTATTCCATCAAGCAGGCTAAAGGCAAAGCCAAGCTTAAATGGCCAAGTCTGGCTAATATGAGTGAGAGTTTGGTTCCATCAAAGAGGCTGAGATTAGCCCCAACTCAGTAACCATGGAAACTATGACTCTGGCTAAGCCTCAACCATGGCTAAGCCATAACTGTGGCTCAGGTTTCCGTTCCATCAATCTGAGCCTCAACCCTGATCCACCAAGGTGGCTAATGTGAATGCCAGCCATGTAACCATGGTAACTTATGCTGCCGGGCAAACCTGGTCTGTAGCAGGCTAAAAGTGAAGCTTAGCACCATCTATGATCAAAGAATGTCCAATAGACAGAAACAGAGACACACAACTGTCATGGAATGATAAAATAATATGTAAAACATAAAATATATAATAAAATGTATTAAAGAAATGATTCATACTTATAATTATATATTATCTATTATTTAGTACATTAAAGAACACTATCACCAAAATAAAATATAATAAAATATAATACAGAAATGAATACAAAATTAATTAGCAAAAGAAATAATAAAAGGAAAATGAGGCATTGAAAATAAAAGATTGAATATGTACACGAAACCACAATTAGATGATTGATTTGCTGTCACCTGCATTCACTTACTATAATAGGGGTCCTCGTCTCCATTGAATTGCTAAAATGATTCTAGATAAATAATAAAGTTTTTTTTACAATCAATAGATCTGTCATATGATTATTTCCTATAGAATGATAACCAACATTGCATTTCTTTATGTAATAATCTACCATCAATTGTATGATAAATGTGATGAGTCATGTAAAATACTTTGATTAAATGTAGCCTATTATTATCAAAAATGTAGGCAAGGCTACTTTATATAGCACATTTTAGCACAAGGTGATTCAAAGTGCTTTACATAAAATAAGATGAAAATACAACAATTCAACATATAGCATCTGGGACAAAATACAATGTGATCAGAAGGTTTTTCTCTGACGTGTTTAGGGCCGAGTATAAAAGTTTAAAAGTTGAAAGTTACAGGTCATCCAGGACTTAATGTCTCTGAGACATTCCTGGAGTTGAACAACCTGATTTATTTTATCCGGCCTCATTGATAAATATAGCTGTGTGTCATCTGCATAACAATGAAAGTGTATGTTGTGCTTCCTAATAATGTTCCCTAGAGGAAGCATATATAAGGTAAAAAGTATAGGCCCAAGCACTGAGCCTTGTGGAACTCCACGATTAACTTTTGTTTGTAGTGAGGCTTTATCATTAACATGAACATACTGGAATCTATCAGATAAGTATGATTTAAACCAGCAGAGGGCAGCACCTGTGATACCAAGAGTCTGCTCCAATCTCTGCAGTAGAATATTATGATCAATGGTGTCAAATGCAGCACTAAGATCTAACAGGACAAGTAAAGAGACTAGACCATTAACTGAAGCCAGGAGAAGATCATTACTAACTTTAACTAGTGCTGTTTCTGTGCTATGGTTTAATCTAAAACCTGACTGAAAATCTTCAAACAGGCCATTAAAGTGCAAATATTCACATCATTGATTAGCAACTGCCTTTTCTAAGATTTTAGAAACAAAGGGAAGATTAGATATAGGTCGGTAATTAGCTAAAATATCTGGGTCAAGGGTCGCTTTTTTGAGAAGGGGTTTAATAACTGCTATTTTAAAGGCCACATAGACCGGAAGCTCCAATTAACGCTGCGTTTGTGTGTGTATCTGCGTCATGACCTCGTTTATGAAACCCTAAAGTTTCAGAACAACAGTTCAGCCACTGCTGAGAAAATAGTGTTGTATTGTTTTCCTGGGCTCTGCGAAGCGGATCGGCACTTCCGTAGTTTGATGTCGTCATCAGAAATCCTCACCACTCCTCTCACCACCGTAGCGCCTCCTGGTGCGGGCACTAGTCCGGGCACATCCGGTTGCGTACATTCAACCGCAGAAGAAGAAGAACTACTCTCGTTGTAGCTGCTGAGATGCAGAGCATCCACCGTGCCAGAGGGGGAGCTGTGTATCTGAGAGCTGGCCTATCTATTACGTCACTTCCAGGTACCTGGCCAATCACAGGACAGTAGGAAAGCTCTCGTTGTCTGGCCAATCACAACACAGTCCACGTTCTGGGGGTGTGGTTTTGGTCTGAAACAGCGCGGCTGACGAGAGCGTCAGTAAGGAGATATTTTGATCGGCTCGTTTGCAGCGATTAGGAGGTTTTTAACCATGAAAACAAGTTAATATATGTAAGTAGACCTCCATAACTAACATATATGTGACCATGAAAACAAGTTAATATATGTAAGTAGACCTCCACTAACATATATGTGACCATGAAAACAAGTTAATATATGTAAGTAGACCTCCATAACTAACATATATGTGACCATGAAAACAAGTTAATATATGTAAGTAGACCTCCATAACTAACATATATGTGACCATGAAAACAAGTTAATATATGTAAGTAGACCTCCATAACTAACATATATGTGACCATGAAAACAAGTTAATATATGTAAGTAGACCTCCATAACTAACATATATGTGTGACCATGAAAACAAGTTAATATATGTAAGTAGACCTCCATAACTAACATATATGTGACCATGAAAACAAGTTAATATATGTAAGTAGACCTCCATAACTAACATATATGTGACCATGAAAACAAGTTAATATATGTAAGTAGACCTCCATAACAACATATATGTGTGACCATGAAAACAAGTTAATATATGTAAGTAGACCTCCATAACTAACATATATGTGACCATGAAAACAAGTTAATATATGTAAGTAGACCTCCATAACTAACATATATATGTGACCATGAAAACATATATGTATACCGAAGAGTTATATGTAAGTAGACCTCCATAACAATATATATGTGACCATGAAAACAAGTTAATATATGTAAGTAGACCTCCATAACTCACATATATGTCACCATGAAAACAAGTTAATATATTTAAGTAGACCTCCATAACTAACATATATGTGACCATGAAAACAAGTTAATATATGTTAGTAGACCTCCATAACTCACATATATGTGACCATGAAAACAAGTTAATATATGTAAGTAGAGCTCCATAACTAACATATATGTGACCAAGAAAACAAGTTAATATATGTAAGTGGACTTCCATACCTAACATATACGTGACCATGAAAACAAGTTAATATATGTGCAGACCTCCATAACTAAGAGATATGTGACCATGAAAACAAGTTATTATATGTAAGTAGACCTCCATAACTAACATATATGTGACCATGAAAACAAGTTAATATATGTAAGTAGACCTCCATAACTAACATATATGTGACCGTGAAAACAAGTTAATATATGTGGGTAGATCTTCCATAACTCACATATATATGTGAACATGAAAACAAGTTAATATATGTAAGTAGACCTCCATTACTAACATATATGTGACCATGAAAACAAGTACATCATATGTAAGTAGACCTCCATAACTAACACATATATGTGACCACCTAAAACAAGTTAATATATGTAAGTAGACCTCCATAACCAATATATACGCGGGACTATGAAAAACAAGTTAATATATGTAAGTATACCTCCATAACTAACATATATGTGACCATGAAAACAAGTTAATATATGTAAGTAGACCTCCATAACTAACATATTTATGTAAACATGAAAACAAGTTAATATATGTAAGTAGGACCTCCATAACTAACATATATGTGACCATGAAAACAAGTTAATATATGTAAGTAGACCTTCATAACTAACATATATGTGACCATGAAAACAAGTTAATATATGTAAGTAGACCTCCATAACTAACATATATGTGACCATGAAAACAAGTTAATATATGTAAGTAGACCTCCATAACTCACATATATATGTGAACATGAAAACAAGTTAATATATGTAAGTAGACCCCAGCACATATCCAGTTAATAAGGATAGATGAATTTGAGTTAATATAGAGCTGTTAATTAAAGGAAACACATCTTTAAACAGTTTGGTGGGGATAGGATCTAACTGACAGGTTGATGGCTTAGATGATGAAACTAATGATGTTAACTCAGGGAGATCTATAGGGGAGAAACTGTCTAACTGTGCACCTGGTGCTTCTAAAGCTCTTGTGCTAAAAGATGAGTCAGTCCCAATATGAGGGAGGAGATGATCCATTTTTTCTCTAATTGATGTTATTTTATTCACAAAAAAGTTCATAAAGTCATCACTGCTCAGTGTTAAAGGAATAGATGGTTCAGTGGAGCTGTGGCTCTGTGTCAGCCTGGCTACAGTGCTGAAAAGAAATCTATGATTATTCTTATTTTCTTCAATTAAAGAAGAATAATAGGCAGCTCTAGCTTTGTGTAGGGCTTTTTTGTAAGCTACAAAACCATCTTTCTAGGCTATATAAAATTCCTCAAGTAATCAATTGGTAGATTATTGTCTCCATATATTTTGTCCCTTTGATGGAGGATTTATATAACATGATGATGCTGAAATACTTAATTTTCTTTGTCACTTACGCATTCAACCTGTCGGCAATATTCTGCCACGCCACATCCCTCGCTTTATTGATTGCCGCGGTATTGCCCTTCTTTGGGATTATGTGGCTGTAATCCTCATATTACTCCATGAGGAGGGTTTGCTCCACTGCAGAGAACATCTGCAGTGTGGACTCATGGTCCAGATGTTGTCAACATGTGTCACAGCACCATGACGTTGGCGTGTCCCAACTGTCACATGACTCGTCATCTGGTGTATGTTTGGCGGACGACCGTGTCCCAGAATTCTTTGCAGCAATAAAGGTGGTGGTAATGCACCTTTAAGCTGGTTTACTAAACACAGATGAATCAAAGAATCAAATCAAGTGTAAAATATAGAATTGTAAAGATGTTGGGAAGAAGTGTGATTCAGGACTTTGAAGTGTAGAGGGCAGTATTGAACCTCTCAGTGTACAGCCTGCACACAGACTCCACCTGTTTCTGCTTCTTATCATTGATTCATTTCATTGAGTTGAACTTGATGTGAAAAGTGAGGCTGTGTTGAAATTCACCTGTGACTTCTTTGTCATTTTGCTGCTGTTTCTTTGCGTCAAACGTCTTTATTCTTCACGTTCACTTGAACTGAACCTTCACACACTCGTGTGTCTCACAGTCACATGACTCATGCTTTCTAAATACACTGTAGAAAATGTTCGGATACATTTTCATCCTCACAGCTGATATTTGACTCACACATTAAAATTCACCTGCTGAACAAAACACTTTTATTCTTTATTCAGGTTGAGTGACTGCAGTTTGACAGAGATCAGCTGTTCTTCTCTGGTCTCAGCTCTGAAGTCCAACCCCTCACACCTGAGAAAACTGTACCTGAGTGAGAACAAGCTGCAGGATTCAGGAGTGAAGCTGCTGTGTTCTGGACTGGAGAGTCCACATTGTAGACTGGAGACTCTGGAGTGAGTTCACTGACTGAAGCTGCTGTTGTTTTTTTAAACTTTCATTTCATTTACAGTAAACTCATTTTATTCACTGATGAATAAAATAAACTCCTTACACACACACACACACAGTTGTCTAAAGTCTCATGTTTTATTCTTTATTCAGGTTGAGGGACTGCAGTTTGACAGAGATCAGCTGTTCTTCTCTGGTCTCAGCTCTGAAGTCCAACCCCTCCACCTGAGAAGACCTGGACCTGAGTAAGAACAAGCTGCAGGATTCAGGAGTGAAGCTGCTGTGTTCTGGACTGGAGAGTCCACATTGTAGACTGGAGACTCTGTGGTGAGTTCACTGACTGAAGCGCTGTTGTTTTTTTAAACTTTCATTTCATTTACAGTAAACTCATTTTATTCACTGATGAATAAAATAAACTCCTTAAACACACACACACACACGCAGTTGTCTAAAGTCTCATGCTTTATTCTTTATTCAGGTTGAGGGACTGCAGTTTGACAGAGATCAGCTGTTCTTCTCTGGTCTCAGCTCTGAAGTCCAACTCCTCACACCTGAGAGACCTGAACCTGAGTCGGAACAAGCTGCAGGATTCAGGAGTGAAGCTGCTGTGTTCTGTACTGGAGAGTCCACATTGTAGACTGGAGACTCTGAAGTGAGTTCACTGACTGAAGCTGCTGTTGTTTTTTTAAACTTTCATTTCATTTACATTTGTCAAGACTGGCTCAGATGACTTGACAAAACAGCTACAAGAGAGATGCTGGCAATTTAACATTTATTTATAATCAACATAACAAGCTAAACCAAACATAACCTATATCTGTAATCAGGTGAATCAGTTGTAAATGCAGGTGTATGGATGTGTGTGAGTGTTGGATGTGAAACTAAGAACAAAACAATGTGAGCTGCAGGACGCCAGGCTGGAAATGGTGAGAGAGAGAGCACGGCTGGACTGTTGGGCTTTATAACGCACAGCCCCGCCTCCGTAGTAACTGCACACACCTGTGATGCATAGGCTTGATTGCCTGCCTGATTGCCTGTGTGAAACAAAGAGAAAGGGAGAGAGACACACCTACACAACCCCGGCCACTCGGGGTCGTCACACATTAAACTCATTTTATTCACTGATGAATAAAATAAACTCCTTACACACACACACACACACACACACACACACACACACACACACACACACACACACACACACACACACACACACACACACACACACACACACACACACACACACACACACACACACACACACACACACACACACACACACACACACACACACACACACACACACACACACACACACACACACACACACACACACACACACACACACACACACACACACACACACACACACACACACACACACACACACACACACACACACACTCACACATTGTTCTAAAGTCTCATCTTTTATTCTTTATTCAGGTTGAGGGGCTGCAGTTTGACAGAGATCAGCTGTTCTTCTCTGGCCTCAGCTCTGAAGTCCACCCCCTCACACCTGAGAGACCTGGACCTGAGTCTGAACAAGCTGCAGGATTCAGCAGTGAAGCCTCTGTGTGATCTTCAGAAGAGTCCAGACTACAGACTGAAGACTCTGTTGTGAGTAGAGTGTTGTTCTAATCACAGTCAGACAAACATCAGTGTTTCCTCAGTGAAGCTGTGACAGCACAATAGTGACAGACTTCATGATTGGACACAAAGACACAGAGAGACAACAGACGCGCCACGAGCTGCTGCTACTCACAGACTAGAGCTGAGCGCCTCACATGATGAGCGTCCATCAGCTGTTTGTAGTTTGACTTCATCACAGATTATAGATCCACTGTATCATACACTGTAAAAACAGCAGCACATCTTGTTTGGTTAGAAAACGTCAAAGTAGCCACTTTCAGACTGGAACGTCATTTTCCTTCAAACTCTGACAAAAGCATGAAGAAATGAGCAAAATATCAAGAAATGATCTTTATCACAAGCAAAGAAATGAAAGTGAGTCTTCTCTGACTTTAAGAATTGACACCTTGGCAAGGGAGAACCCAAAAGCACGACAACGAGGCAGGAAAACGCAGATTACTAAGTCCAAAAGCAGGAAATCAGTCACAAACAGGCAAACACATCAGAACAAGAAGACTAACTAGAAATGCTTGAGCAAAAAACCAACACAAGACCATCTGAAAATGG
>NW_025321884.1:0-3099 GCF_019176455.1 Solea senegalensis | reverse complement strand
ACATACTATACTGTGTGATTTTTGTGTCATTTTGGATTACATACTATACTTTAACATATTTGTGTCATTTTGGACTACATACTATATTATGACATTTTTGTGTCATTTTGGACAACATACTATACTTTGACATTTTTGTCTAATTTTGGACAACATACTATACTATGTCAATTTTGTGTCATTTTGTACACCATACTATACTATGACATTTTCCTCTAATTTTGGACAACATACTATACTATGACATTTTTGTGTCATTTTGGATGACATACTATACTATGACAATTTGAGATATTTGCACGACATACTATACTATGACATTTTTGTCTAATTTTGGACAACATACTATACTGTGACATTTTTGTGTCATTTTGGACGACATACTAAACGATGACATTTTGAGATATTTTGCACGACATACTATACTATGGCGTTTTTGTCAATTTTGGAGAACAAACTATACTATAGCGTTTTGTCAATTTTTGGACAGCTTATACTATGCTATGACATTTTTGTATTGTCATTTGGACGACAAACTAGACTATGACATTTTTGTGTCAATTTGGATGACATACTTTACTATGACATTTTTGTGTCAATTTGGATGACATACTATACTATGACATTTTTGTATATTTTTGGACAACATACTATACTATGATATTTTTGTGTCATTTTGGACGACATACTATACTATGACAATTTTGAGATTTTTGCACGACATCCTATACTATGACATTTTTGTCTAATTTTGGACAACATACTATACTGTGACATTTTTGTCTAATTTTGGACAAAATACTATACTATGATATTTTTGTGACATTTTGGACGACATACTACACTATGACATTTTTGTCTAATTTTGGACAACATACTATACTGTGACATTTTTGTGTCATTTTGGACGACATACTACACGATGACATTTTTGTCTAATTTTGGATGACATAATATATGATGATATTTTTGTGTCATTTTGGACCACATACTATACTATGACATTATTGTGTTGTTTTGGATTACATACTATACTTTGACATATTTGTGTCATTTTGGACTACATACTATATTATGACATTTTTGTGTCATTTTGGACAACATACTATACTTTGACATTTTTGTCTAATTTTGGACAACATACTATACTATGACATTTATGTGTCATTTTGGATGTCATACTATACTATGACAATTTGAGACATTTGCACGACATACTATACTATGACATTTTTGTGTCATTTTGGACAACATACTATACTATGACATTTTTGTGTCATTTTGGACGACATACTATACTATGACATTATTGTGTCATTTTGGATTACATACTATACTTTGACATATTTGTGTCATTTTGGACTACATACTATATTTTGACATTTTTGTCTAATTTTGGACAACATACTATACAATGACATTTTTATGTCCTTTTGGACAGCATACTATACTATGACATTTTTGTCTAATTTTGGACAACATACTATACTATGACATTTTTGTGTCATTTTGGATGACATACTATACTATGACATTTTTGTGTCTTTTTGGACGACATACTATACTATGACATTTTTGTGTCATTTTGGATGACATACTATACTATGACATTTTTGACTTATTTTGGACAACATACTATACTATGACATTTTTGTGTAATTTTGGATGACATACTAATATGACATTTTTTAGTTATTTTGGACGACATACTATACTATGACATTTTTGTGTCATTTTGGACGACATGCTATACTATGACATGTTTGTCTAATTTTGTACGACATACTATACTGTGACATTTTTGTCTAATTTTGGACAACATACTATACTATGACATTTTTGTGTCATTTTGGACTACATACTATATTATGACATTTTTGTGTCATTTTGGACAACATACTATACTTTGACATTTTTGTCTAATTTTGGACAACATACTATACTGTGTCAATTTTGTGTCATTTTGTACAACATACTATACTATGACATTTTCGTCTAATTTTGGACAACATACTATACTATGACATTTTTGTGTCATTTTGGATGACATACTATACTATGACAATTTGAGATATTTGCACGACTTACTATACTATGACATTTTTTGGTCATTTTGACTTTACATACTATGCTGGACATTTTAGGAATATGTTTGGATTAATAATGATATTTTCTGTCATTTCGGATGACATACTAACATGACATTTTTTTGTTATTTTGGACGACAAACTATACTGTGACATTTTTTTCTAATTTTGTACGGCATACTATACTGTGACACTTTTGTCTAATTTTGGACAACATACTATACTATGACATTTTTGTGTAATTTTGGACTACATATTATATAATGACATTTTTGTGTCATTTTGGACAACATACTATACTTTGACATTTTTGTCTAATTTTGGACAACATACTATACTGTGTCATGTTTGTGTAATTTTGTACAACATACTATACTATGACATTTTCGTCTAATTTTGGACAACATACTATACTATGACATTTATGTGTCATTTTGGATGTCATACTATACTATGACAATTTGAGACATTTGCACGACATACTATACTATGACATTTTTGTGTCATTTTGGACAACATACTATACTATGACATTTTTGTGTCATTTCGGAAGACATACTATGCTGTGACATATTTTAGTTATTTTGGACGACATACTATTCTGTGACATTTTTGTCTTATTTTGGGCAACATACTACACTATGACATTTTGTGTCATTTTGGACATACTTTACTATGACATTTTTTTGTCATTTTGGACAACATACTATACTATGACATTTTAGTGTCTTTTCGGATGACATACTAATATGACATTTTTGTGTCATTTTGGACGTTATACTATACTTGACATTTTCGTCTAATTTTGGACAACATACTATACTATGACATTTTTGTGTCATTTTGGACAACAAACTATACTATGACATTTTTGTGTCATTTTGGACGACATACTATGCTATGACATTTTTGTGTCATTTTGGATGACATACTATACTATGACATTTTTGTCTCATTTTGGACAACATACTATACCATGACATTTTTGTGTCATTTTGGACGACATACTATA
>NW_025321883.1:0-9644 GCF_019176455.1 Solea senegalensis | reverse complement strand
CTATACTATGACATTTTTTCTAATTTTAGACGACATACTATACTATGACTTTTTTGAGTTATTTTGGACTACATACTATACTATGACATTTTTGTGTTATTTTGGACAGCATACCATACTATGACATTTTTGTATAATTTTGAATGACATACTTTACTGTTACATTTTTGTCTCATTTTGGAAAAACATACTATACTATGACATTTTTGTCTCATTTTGGACGACATACTATACTATGACATTTTTGTCTCATTTTCGACGACATACTTTACTATGACATTTTTCTCTCATTTTGGACGACATTCTATACTGAGACATTTTGGAGTTATTTTGGACGACATATTATACTATGACATTTTTAGAAAATATTGATTGATAACCATACTAATTTACATTTTTTGTCAATTTGATGACATACTATATTATGACATTTTTGTCTCATTTTGTACCTATTACCAACCATGACATTTTTTGTGTCATTTGATGACATAATTTTATTATGACATTTTTGTCTCATTTTGTACGGCATACTAAACTATGACATTTTTGTGTCATTTTGGATAACATACTATATTATGACATTTTTGTCTAATTTTGTACGGCATACTATACTTTGACATTTTTGTCTAATTTGGAACAACATACTATACTGTGTGATTTTTGTGTCATTTTGGAAGACATACTATACTATGACATTTTTGTCTAATTTTGGACAACGTACTATACTATGACATTTTTGTGTCATTTTGGATGACATACTATACTATGACATTTTTGTCTAATTTTGGACAAAATACTATACTATGACATATTTTGTTTTTTTTGCACGACAAACTATACCATGACATTTTTGTGTCATTTTGGACGACATATGACATTTTTGTGTAATTTTGGACGACATACTATACTATGACATTTTTTAGTTATTTTGGACGACATACTATAGTATGATATTGTTGTGTCTTTATGGACAACATACTATACTGTGTCATTTTGGAAGACATACTATACTATGACATTTTTGTCTAATTTTGGACAACAAACTATACTATGACATTTTTGTGTCATTTTGGATGACATACTATACTATGACAATTTGAGATTTTTGCACGACATACTATACTATGACATTTTTGTCTAATTTTGGACAACATACTATACTATGACATTTTTGTGTCATTTTGGACAACATACTATACTATAACGGGCCACACAGTGGTGTAGTGGTTAGCACTCTCACCTTGCAGCGAGAAGACCCATGTTCGAGCCCCGGTTGGAACAAGGGCCTTTCTCCATGGAGTTTGCATGTTCTCCCCGTGTGTGTGGGGGTTCTCTCCGGGTTCTCCGGCTTCCTCCCACAGTTCAAAAACATGCAATGTGGAGTTAGGTGAATTGGACACTCTAAATTGACCGTAGGAGTGAGTGTGAGAGTGAATGGTTGTTTATCTTTAGCTGTGTGTGGCCCTGCGATGGACTGGCGAACTTTCCAGGGTGTACCCCGCCTATCGCCCGATGTAGCTGAGATTGGCACAGCATCCCCGCGACCCTCTGGTGAAGGATAAAGTGGTTAGATGATGACTGACTGACTGATACTATACTATTACATTATTGAGTTGTTTTGGACGACATTCTATACTATGACATTTTTGTCTCATTTTGGAAGACATATATGACATATTTTTGTGATTTTGGACAACATACTATACAATGACATTTTATTGTTAATTTGGACGACATACTATACTATGACATGTCTATACTATGATATACTATGACTATGACATTCAAACAGTGAAGGAACGGAACTTCATTAGTTAGTTTTACATTATGGGACAGTAGAAATATGAAAAAAATCAGGAAACAGCCTTATCTCAGATGAATGTGCACAAAAACAGATATAAAAGAAAAACACATTCAAACTGTGAGATCATTGCATAATCAAACAGTGAAGGTACAGAAGTATATCTTATAAGATGTTAACTTTATTTGTGAGGTTTATGTTATGGGACAGTAGAAAAATGAAAAAAATCAGAAAACAGCCTTATCCCTGCTGAATGCGCACAAAAACAGACACAAATAGAAAAACACATCCAAACAGTGAAATCATTGCAAAATCAAACACTGAAGGTATAAAACTATATCTTATGAGATGTTAAATTTCATATTATAGGACAGTAGAAAAAAGATTAAAATACCCTCAATCAGTCTTAGTCCCTACTACACATACTGAAAAATCAGATCCCTGGCTCAATGCCCTTATAATTTATTGAAGAAAAGACAGTTTCTTGCTTTTTTTACGTTTGAATTATACAGACTGTCCTTTTGGCTGCTGCACGGTGACCTTTGGACCCCATATTCAGAACAGAGGATCCTCCATAGCCACTAAACAATAATCTGAAAAAAATATGAATAAAGTCCTCCAGAAAACTATTTGGTGCAATTTCAGCCTGACCTTTGACCTTTCCGAAGGTTACACAGGTCTGACACTCGGCACTCTAGATCAGCCTTAGTCCCTGATACACATACGGAAAAATCAGACTCCTGGCTCAATGCCTTTAGGAATTATAACAAAAAACACACCAGAAAGGCTGACCTTTGACCTTTCCATATGGAAAAATCAGACTCCTGGCTTAATGCCTTTACAAATTATTACCAATAACACACCTGAACGGCTGACCTTTGACCTTTCCAAAGGTTGCACAGGTCTGAAACTCTGCAACCTGGATAAGTCTTAGTCCCTGATACACATACAGAAAAATCAGACCCCTGAGTGAATGCCTTTAGAAATTATTACAAAAAACACACCCAAACGGCTGACCTTTGACCTTTCTGAAAGTTGCACGGGTCTGAAACTCAGCACCCTAGGTCAGTTTTAGTCCCTGATACACATACCGTAAAATCAGACTCCTGGCTCAATGCCTTCAGGAATTATTACAAAAAACATACCCGAACTGCTGACCTTTGACCTTTCCAAAGGTTGCACGGGTCTAAAACTCGGCACCCTGGATCAACCTTACTCCCTGTTACACATACGGCGACATCAGCATCCTGGCTCAATGCCTTTAGGAATTTTTACAAAAAACACACCCGAACGGCTGACCTTTGACCTTTCCAAAGGTTGCACAGGTCTGAAAATTGGCACCCTGGATCAGCCTTAGTCCCTAATAATGCGATACGGGCGTAGCATCCTGGCTCAATGCCTTTAGGAATTTGCCAAAACACACACGAACGCATCACCTTCAGCCAAAGCGTTGCACAGGTCTGAAACTCAGCACCCTGGATAAGCCTTAGTCCCAGATGCTGGCCATTACACGGAAAATTGTGACTCTGGCTTAATGCCTTTAGACCATACAAAAAACACAACAGGAACGGCTGCTGACCTTTGGTCTTTCCAAAGGTTGCATAGGTCTGGAATGGCACCCTGATCAGCCTTAGTCCCTGATACACATACGGAAAAATCAGACTCTTGGCTTAATGCCTTTAGGAATTATTACAAAAAACACACCTGAAAGGCTGACCTTTGACCTTTCCAAAGGTTGCACAGGTCTGAAACTCGGTACCCTCGATCAACCTTAGTCCCTGATACACATAGGGAAAAAACATTTTCTAATTAAAAATAAACTAATAGAAAAACACATCCAAACTGTAAAATCATTGCAAAATCAAACAATAAAGGTACAGAAGTATATCTTATAAGATGTTAACTTCATTTGTGAGGTTTATATTATGGGACTTTAGAAAAATGAAAACATTTAAGAAACAGCCTTATCTCAGCTGAATGTGCACAAAAACAGATACAAAAAGAAAAACATATGCCAACAGTAAAATCATTGCAAAATCAAACACTGAGGGTACAGAAGTATTTTAGACGACATACTATACTATGTCGTTTTTGTCTCATTTTGGACGACATACTATACTATGAAATATTTCTCTCATTTTGGACGACATACGATAATATGATATTTTTGTCTAATTTTGGACGACATACTATACTATGACATTTTTTGGTGATTTTGGATAACATACTATACTATGACATTTTTGAGTTATTTTGGACGACATACTATACTATGACATTTTTGAGTTATTTTGAATGACAAACTATACTATGACTTTTTTGTCACATTTTGTACAACAAAACTATACTATGACATTTTTGTCTAATTTTGGACTAATATTACCAAGCATACTATGACACATTTTTTTTTTCCTTTATTTGACTCATTATATTATACTATGACATTTTTTTCTCATTTTGGATCTATTATTACTATACTATTATGACATTTTGAGTCATTTTGACGACATAATATGTTATGACTTCTTTTTAGTGTCATTTTGGACGACATACTATACTATGACATTTTTGAGTCATTTTGGACGACATAATATGTTATGACTTTTTAGTGTCATTTTGGACGACATACTATACTATGACATTTTTGAGTCATTTTTGACGACATACTATACTACGAGTTTTTTGTGTCATTTTGGACGACATACTATACTATGACATTATCGAGTTGTTTTGGATGACATTCTATTCTATGACATATTTTAGTTATTTTGGACGACATGCTATATTGTAACATTTTTATCTCATTTGGGAGGACATAGTATGCCATGAATGACATTTTGTCACATTGCACAGGTCTGAAACTCAGCACCCTGGATCAGCCTCAGTCCCTGATAAACATACGATAAAATCAGACTCCTGGCTCAATGCCTTTTGGAATTATTAGAAAAAACACACCCGAACTGCTGACCTTTGACCTTTACAAAGGTTGCACAGGTTTGATACTCAGCAACCTGGATCAGCCTTAGTCCCTGATACACATACGGAAAAATCAGACTTCTGGCTTAATGCCTTTAGGAATTATTACAAAAAACACACTCAAACAGCTGACCTTTGACCTTCACAAAGGTTGCACAGGTTTGTAACTCAGCACCCTGGATCAGCCTTAGTCCCTGATATACAGAAAAATCAGACTCGCGGGCTTAATGCTCCTTTAGAATTATTACAAAATTATACCAAACGGCTGACCTTTTGACCTTTCCAAAGTTTGTAATCGGTTCGAAATTCGCAACCCTGGATCAGTCTTAGTCCCTGATACACATACGGAAAAATCAGACTCCTGGCTTAATGCCTTCACAAATAATTACAAAAACACATCCAAACTGCTGACCTTTGACCTTTCAAAAGGTTGCACAGGTCTGAAACTCGGCACCCTGGATCAACCTGACTCCCTAATACACATACGGAAAAATCAGATTCCTGACTTAATGTCTTTAGGAATTATTACAAAAAGCACACCCGAACGGCTGACCTTTGACCTTTCCGAAGGTTGCACAGGTCTAAAACTCGGCACGCCAGATCAACCTTAGTCCTTGATACGCATACGTAGAAATCAGCATTCTGGTTCATTACCTTTAGGAATTATTGAAGAAAAGACAGTTTCCCACCTTTTTTACGTTTGAATTTTACGGACTGTCTTTTTTGCCGCTACGTGGAGACCTTTGACCCGAGGGCTCCCATATTCGGAACTAAACAATAATCTGGGGGAAAAAAGCCCAAAGTCTCATTTGTCCTATGTCCAAAAACTGAAAATAAGGTCTTGCCAGACTTTATACAGTCTTAGACCCTTTGGCCAGAGTGGAGGTTTTGGAGGAACTACATTTCTGCAGGTCACAGGAGTGTGAATTTTCCATATGTTGTTTGGGGTCCCAAGACGAGTGGAACGACGCCAGTCCTGTGCCGCGTCCCGGAAATAGCCTTATCTTAGTGTAATGCGCACACAGACAGACATCAATAGAAAAACAAATCCAAACAATGAAATCATTGCAAACTCAAACACTAAAGGTACAGAAGTATATCTTATAATATGTTAACTCCGTTTGTGAGGTTTATATTATGGGACAGTAGAAAAAAATCTAGAAATAGGTTATCTCAGCGTAATGCGCAAACTGAAAGACACCAATAGGAAAACATAACCAAACAGTGAAAGAATTACAAATTCAAACACTGAGGGTACATAAGTATATCTTATAAGATGTTAACTTCATTTGTGAGTTTTTTATTACAGGACAGTAGAAAAAAGATAAAAATACGGAACAAGCCTTATGTCAGCGTAATGTGCACACAAAGGGACATCAATAGAAAAACAAATCCAAACAATGACATCATTGCAAACTCAAACACTGAGGATATATAAGTATATCTTGTAAGATGTTAACTCCATTTGTGAGGTTTATATTATGGGACAGTAGAAAAAAGAAAAGAATCTGGAAATAGCCTTATCTCAGCGTAACGTGCACAGAGAAAGACACCAATAGGAAAACATAACCAAACAGTGAAAAAATTACAAATTTAAACACTGAGGGTATATAAGTATATCTTATAAGATGTGCACTTCATTTGTGAGTTTTATATCATAGGACAGTCGAAATGAGATAAAAATACAGAACGAGCCTTATCTCGGCTGAATACGCACACAAAAAGACACCAATAGAAAAACACATGCCAACAGTAAAATCATTGCAAAATCAAACACTGAGGGTACAGAAGTATTTTAGATTACATACTATACTATGACATTTTTGTCTCATTTTGGACAACATACTATACTATGAAATTTTTTTGTTATTTTGGACAACATACTATACTGTGACTTTTTTGAGTTATTTTGGACGACATTCTATACTATGACATTCTTATCTCATTTTGGACGACATAGTATACTATGACGTTTTTGTCTCATTTTTGATGACATACTGCACTAGGACATTTTTGAGTGATTCTGGATGACATACTATACTATGAAATTTTTGTCTCATTTTGGACGAAATAGTATACTACAACATTTTTGAATTATTTTGGACAACATACTAAACTGAGGTTTTTGAATTATTTTGGATGACATACTATACTATGAAGGGTCACACAGGGGTGTAGTGGTTAGCACTCTCGCCTTGCAGCGAGAAGACCCGGTTTTGAGCCCCGGTTGGAACAAGGGCCTTTCTGCATGGAGTTTGCATGTTCTCCCCGTGTGTGCGTGGGTTCTCTCCGGGGTCTCTGGCTTCCTCCCACAGTCCAAAAACATGCAATGTGGGGATTAGGTAAATTGGACACTCTAAATTGACCGTAGGAGTGAGTGTGAGAGTGAATGGTTGTTGGTCTCTAGTTCTGTGTGGCCCTGCGATGGACTGGCGAACTGTCCAGGGTGTACCCCACCTATCGCCCGATGTAGCTGAGATTGGCACAGCACCCCCCGTGAACCTCTGGTGGAGGATAAAGCGGTTAGATGATGACATACCATACTATGACATTTTTGAGTGATTTTGGACGACATGCTACACTATAACATATTTGAGTTATTTTGGACGAGTATGTCGTTTTTGTCTCATTTTGGACAACATACTATAATATGATATTTTTGTGTCATTTTGGCCGACATACTATACTATGACATTTTTGCGGGATTTTGGACCACATACTATACTATGACAATTTTTTATTATTTTTGACGACATACTATACTATGACATTTTTGTCTCATTTTGTAAGACAAACTATACTATGACATTTTTGTGGGATTTTGGACGATTTACTGAACTATGAAATTTTTTTGTTATTTTGGACAACATATTATACTATGACATTTTTGTCTCATTTTGGACGACAGATTTTCATATGGAATTTTTTAGTGATTTTGGACGACACACTTTACTATGACATTTTTGTCTCATTTTGGACAACATACTATACTATGACGTTTTTGTCTCATTTTGGACAACAAACTATACTATGACATTTTTGTGTCATTCTGAACGACATACTATACTATGATATTTTTGTGTCTTTCTGAACGACATACTATAATATGACAATTTTGTCTCATTTTTCACAACGTACTATAATATGATGTTTTTGTCACATTTTGGACGAAATACTATACTATGATGTTTTTGTCTCATTTTGGATTATATACTATACTATAACATTTTTATCTCATTTCGGACGACATAGTATACTATGAATGACATTTTGTCCCATTTTGGACAACGTACTATAGTATGACGTTTTTGAATTATTTTTGAGGACATACTATACTAAGACATTTTTGTCTCATTTTGGAGGACATACTATACTATGACTTTTTTGTCTCATTTTGGACTTCATACTATACTAAGACATTTTTGTCTCATTTCGGAAGACATACTCTGACGTTTTGAGTGATTTTGGATGACATACTATACTATGACATGTTTGAATGATTTTGGACAACATACTATACGATGACATTTTTTGAGTTATTTTGGATGACATACTATATTGTGACATGTTTGAATTATTTTGGAGGACATACTATACTATGACATTTTTGAGTGATTTTGGACGACATGCTATACTATAACATATTTGAGTTATTTTGGACGAGTATGCCATTTTTGTCTCATTTTAGACAACGTACTATACTATGACATTTTGTCTTATTTTGGACAACATACTATAATATGACAATTTTTTATTATTTTGGACGACATACTATACTATGTCGATTTTGTCTCATTTTGGATGACATACTATCCTTTGGAATTTTTTGATGATTTTGGATGACATACTATACTATGACATTTTTTGGTGATTTTAGACAACATACTACACTATGACATTTTTGTCTCATTTTGGACGACATACTATACTATGATATTTTTGTGTCATTTTGGACGACATACTATACTATGACATTTTTTGTTCATTTTGGATGACATACTATACCTGGCGACATTTTTGTCTAATTTTGGTCAACATAATACACTATGACATTTTTGTGTCATTTTGGACGACATACTATACTATGACATTTTTGTGTCATTTTGGATGACATACTAACATGACATTTTTTAGTTATTTCGGACAACATATTATACTGTGACATTTTTATCTAATTTTGGGCAACATACTACACTATGATATTTTTGTGTCATTTTGGACGACATACTATACAATGACATTCTAGTCTAATTTTGGGCAACATACTACACTATGACATTTTGTGTTATTTTGGATCTATTATTACTATACTTCATGACATTTTTGTGTCATTTATTATACTAATACATTTTTAGTAATTTTGGATCTATTATACTATACTATGACGTTTTTATCTCATTTTGGACGACATACTATACTATGACATTTTTGTGTCATTTTGGATGACATACTAACATGACATTTTTTAGTTATTTTGGACGACATACTATACTCTGACATATTTGTCTAATTTTGGGCAACATACTATACTGTGACATATTTGTCTAATTTTGGACAACATACTAGACTATGACATTTTTGTGTCATTTTGGACTACATACTATATTATGACATTTTTGTGTCATTTTGGATAACATACTATACTATGACATTTTTGCTAATTTTGGACAACATACTATACTATGACATTTTTGTGTCATTTTGGGTGTCATACTATACTATGACAATTTTGAGATTTTAGCACTACATGCTACACTATGACATTTTTGTCTAATTTTGGACAACATACTATACTATGACATTTTTATGTCATTTTGGACGACATACTATACTATGCCATTTTTGTCTAATTTTGGACAACATCCTA
>NW_025321882.1:0-1979 GCF_019176455.1 Solea senegalensis | reverse complement strand
TCCAAAATGACACAAAAATGACACAGTATAGTTCACCGTACAAAATGATACAAAAATGTCATAGTATAGTATGTCGTCTAAAATAACTAAAAAATGTCATATTAGTATGTCATCCTAAATGACACTAAAATGTCATAGTATAGTATGTTGTCCAATATAAGACAAAAATGTCATAGTATAGTATGTTGTCCAAAATTAGAGGAAAATGTCATAGTATAGCATGTCCTCCAAAATGACACAAAAATCACACAGTATAGTACACTGTACAAAATGAGACAAAAATGTCATAGTATAGTATGTCGTCCAAAATAACTAAAAAATGTCATATTAGTATGTCATCCGAAATGACACTAAAATTTCATAGTATAGTATGTTGTCCAAAATAAGACAAAAATGTCATAGTATAGTATGTTGTCCAAAATTAGAGGAAAATGTCATAGTATAGTATGTCGTCCAAAATGACACAAAAATCACACAGTATTGTGTGTTGTTCCAAATTAGACAAAAATGTCATAGTATAGTATGTCGTCCAAAATGACCAAAAAAATTTCATAGTATAGTATGTCGTCCAAAATGACACAAAAATGTCACAGTATAGTACACCGTACAAAATGAGACAAAAATGTCATAGTATAGTATGTCCTCCAAAATAACAAAAAAATGTCATATTAGAATGTCATCCAAAATGACACAAAAATGTCATAGTATAGTATGTTGTCCAAAATAAGACAAAAATGTCATAGTATAGCATGTAGTGCAAAAACCTCAAAATTGTCATAGTATAGTATAAAATCCAAAATGACACAAAAATGTCATAGTATAGTATGTCGTCCAAAATTAGACGAAAATGTCATAGTATAGTATGTCTTCCAAAATGACACAAAAATCACACAGTATAGTATGTTGTTCCAAATTAGACAAAAATGTCATAGTATAGTATGCCGTACAAAATTAGACAAAAATGTCATAGTGTAGCATGTAGTGCAAAAACCTCAAAATTGTCATAGTATAGTATGACATCCAAAATGACACAAAAATGTCATAGTATAGTATAATAGATCCAAAATGACACAAAAATGTCATAGTATAGCATGTCGTCCAAAATGACACAAAAATGACACAGTATAGTACACCGTACAAAATGAGACAAAAATGTCATAGTATAGTATGTCGTCCAAAATAACAAAAAAATGTCATATTAGTATGTCATCCAAAATGAGACAAAAATGTCATAGTATAGTATGTCGTCCAAAATGAGACAAAAATGTCATAGTATAGTATGTCGTCCAAAATAACAAAAAAATGTCATATTAGTATGTCATCCAAAATTCCACAAAAATGTCATAGTAAAGTATGTTTTCCAAAATGACATAAAAATGTCATAGTATAGTATGTTGTCAAACATTAGACAAAAATGTCATAGTGTAGCATGTAGTGCAAAAACCTCAAAATTGTCATAGTATAGTATGTCATCCAAAATGACCAAAAAAATTTCATAGTATAGTATGTCATCCAAAATGACACAAAAATGTCATAGTATAGTATGTCGTCCAAAATGAGACAAAAATGTCATAGTATAGTATGTCGTCCAAAATAACAAAAAAATGTCATATTAGTATGTCATCCAAAATTCCACAAAAATGTCATAGTAAAGTATGTTTTCCAAAATGACATAAAAATGTCATAGTATAGTATGTTGTCAAACATTAGACAAAAATGTCATAGTGTAGCATGTAGTGCAAAAACCTCAAAATTGTCATAGTATAGTATGTCATCCAAAATGACACAAAAATGTCATAGTATAGTATGTCGTCCAAAATGACACAAAAATGTCATTATATAGTATGTCGTCCAAAATGACCAAAAAATGTCATAGTATAGTATGTTGTCCAAAATTAGACAAAAATGTCATAGTGTAGTATGTCGTCCAAAATAACTAAAAAATGTCATGTATAGTATGTTGTCCAAAATTAGACAAA